>NW_022639607.1:64894-93759 GCF_010583005.1 Odontomachus brunneus
AGATTGTCTGAAAATCATGTTTGTTTTTTCACAATTTTTTATGACAAACTGAATGAATATGCGAAAGTGTTATTTTGACGTATATTTATACAACATATAAAGAGATGAAAAATATAATTTTGATGATCAAATACTCAATATAAATGTATGGTACATGCAGTTAAAATATATTTCGTTTTTCTTTTCAAGGTCGTCATTTTGCAGTAATATCTTGATTGCAGTAATCACTTATATCACTGATAAACTCGTAAAAATATTTAATTTTAAAATATTAATTTTTTTACTATAAAAGAACTAAAAATTTTAATAATATTCCATTAAGATATTTGTAATTTTGTTAACTTTTATTCAGTTTCTATTATAGTGGTTCACCCGATAACAACAAACTTACGGAAATGTTCTACCTGAAATTCAGCTTAATTGAACCACCGAGAGTCAAGATATTACTGCAAAATGACGATCTTGAAAAAAAAACAAAATATATTTTAACTGCATGTACCATACATTTATATTGAGTATTTGATCAACAAAATTATATTTTTCATCTCTTTATATGTTGTATAAATACACGTCAAAATAACACTTTCGCATATTTATTCGTCATAAAAAATTGTAAAATATAAGCACGATTTTCAGGCAATCTGACCCTTTAGTCCCCAAACGCGCTCGCGATCAGATGATCGGCCAACGTTCGACCATTTGATTTATAGGCATTGTGTACATTTCAACATCCAAAAAAATACAATCTTATTTTTAGCAGAATCCTCATATGCATGATCTTAATATTCTAAACACAAAAGGAAAAATTCTATCACCTAAAAAAAATTCTATTTGCAAAATGCTGTTTCCTGCACTCTCATATTCGAAAATTCTTATTGAAAGACTCTTACCTCTTAAAATAATAAAATGGTCTATTAATCTCAAATTCTAGATATATTATTCCTTTTTCCTTTTTTAATCAAAAGGAATATGTTTACTTAAAACAGAATGCCTTTTGCTAGAAAAAATGTCTATTAAAGATAAGACTTTTACTGTAGATTAAAAGTGAAATGTAACTAATTAAGAATACTCTAACTAATTAAGAATATTGTGCTCAGAATATTTCCCTTTTAGAAGAATCCCTTTGAGGCCATATATAAGGGGATTCTGCTAAAGATGACATATTTTTCTGGACGAATGTGGATCGTCCTGAACAAGAACACACAATTTTTTATAATGCAAATCGAACGCGACAGCGAGACACCGAGAAGCAAATCCGTATTTTTGTGGAAATTTCGAAGACGTAGAAATCGGAGCATGTAATGCACGAGAAATCACGGCGGCTAATTGTACAGCTGCTCTCGCACGCGTTGCATAGGCCTGAATGCACATTTGATAATTGCACCGCTTGTTACGCGCGGAATGCATCGCCCGCTCTGCTAGAAAAGGAGGAGCCCGAACGACACGCCTTAAATTAGGCGCTTAGTTTCCAGTACATTAATCGACGGAAACGATCGAGACGAAGTCCCTTGGAGAACACGCACGATAAGATCGCTTTTCCTACCGCGTTTTACGACACATATATACATACATACACACTCGGCAGCGATTCACGTCCGTGAATCGCCACGACGATGCATTTACTTTCGGCACGATCGTTCGGGATCGCGAGGTCTCTCCGTCACGTCCGTGACGTTTGAAAATAAGCGAGTAATGAACAGCATGAATGAAGCAGCTTGCACGCAATACGAATGACCTAGCTTTCCAGAATCCAGAGATCGCAACGGGTTTCATCCGCAGGTGCATAAATCTGTAGCGCGATAAATGAATGTGTCTTCGCGCTGAAAAGACGAGAAAAAGAGAGAAATAAGGAGACTAGAGAGGAGATACCTCTCGTTGAATGTGAAAACTCCTATTATATATAAGTTACTAAAAAATTAATAGATAAAAAAGGTAGAGATACCGCTAGGAATTTTTCTCAGTGAATCGATAAAATTCAGAAAAGCAAATCTACTACACTGAGAAGAAAATACTTAAAAATTTATATATATGATATACAGTTTATCCACAGAAATATAAACTGTATATATTCCATACATAAATATTCAAGTATTTTCTTTCGCAGTGGCTTGACTTGGGTTGGTCGTGCATTCGCAAGTACATAGCTTATGCACTCTCTTCGATGGCGTTTTCTCGGCGATACACATTCTCACAGACACATTTCTCCGGCTGATCCGGACGAGCGATACACTCGTTGGGTATATGCCAAAACGTGATCCTCGATAACGAGGTCGCTAGCATGCTCTCACATATCGATTGTCCATTGGTACGGATTTGCGCGCGGACCGCCCGCGGAGGGATTAACGGTGTGTGACGAAAAATAACGTTAAATGACAGTAACTCAAACTCAATATATGCAAACCGGATGAGTGCGCGTCAACGAAATGAAGATGCAAATTCGGGATGCATCGATCGATTCTGCTCGCCCGGAGAAGCTGTAAAGAACACGATGAAATTAAGCCGACAAGGAAATGCAAAAAAACAATAATTTGCCGCGTATTCCAAGTGGACGTTAAACACAATCGCCATCGAGAAATCTGCGTCAATGCACTTACTATCGTCGATCTCTTTTTCTTTCTCTTTCGCTGCCTTTCTTTCTCTCCCGAGAGAGCACGGTTCCAAGATCCGCGGCTTCGTGCAAGATCAGCAGCGCAATTAAAGGGACAATTAAGGCGCACGATGCGATTTCTCGCGGGAATTTCTTCGCCGAAGACGAAGACCAAAAGAAGGGTCGGCCGCGTTCGGTAGTCCACATCCATGTATACAGGTATACGCGGCGCGTTTTATCGTGCAATAAATAACCTTGTGTACAGGAAACGAACGCCATATTCGTCATAGCGTCACAGCTCGGGAATAGCTTTACGGCATTCTCATTCTCTCTATCTCTCTCTCTCTCTTGCTCGCTTATTCGCTCATTCGCGTCGCCGTTCTACAACGTGCCTCACGAACGCACACGTAGTAGCAAATATCTTTGACGTACACTACAAATGAAACGTCCTACCCTACATGTCTTATTGAAAAATCTTTCTATGATGGAAAAAGACATTTCGATATTCGCTACAACGGCAGATTCTAAAAAAGAATCTAATCCTAAACTATTTCTCGCCGGATCCTTCGATTCGTATTAGATCTGTTTTTTTTCTATTGTACGGCGTTTCTAACCTTGTCTCAGGATTTTTCTCAGAAATTGTTCATAAAGCTCTCATAATTTAACAATTAAATATTAAAATTATTTTTTACTTCCAAATTTTTTAGTTACTTATGTGAGAGAATGTATAGTAATGATATAATCGACTGTGTCTACTGATAAATTAGTTAAAATCATTAAATATGAAGAAAGAACAAATATGACGCTAACGCCCCACTTTTTTTAACCCTTTTGCTACTAATTTTGTTTTTAAAAAATATAATTTCTTTTTAATTTCACTTTATTAAATATATCAATATAATATAGTCTTAGCAAAAAAATTAAAAATTTTATATTTAGCGTCAAAAGGGTAGAGCCGGGACACTGATGTCCCACTGGAGTTTTTGGGAGGCATGTTTGTCTCAATGGTAATAAGTAGAGTGATAACTGATATGCCCTGAATATCAAAAAAGGTTTTTATTAAATTAAATTATTATTAATTGTGGAGATAACATTCCATTGCAAGCAAAAGGATTAATAACTCATTGTAGCAAAAGAGTTAATACTTCATCATCACTATTAGATCTGTTTTTTTTTCTAAAGAACTTCCCTAACTCATTGCACATTTTATATAAAATCTCGCGTTTCATTCAGAAATAATACCATAAATAATCATTTCTTTTACTACACAAACTTCTTTCTTACGCTTCTCTAACTACACTGAGAAAAAATGCTTGAATATATATTCATGAGAGATACAAAGTTTACTTTACAGAAATGAATTTTATCTCACAAAAGAATAAATTATGCTCCTCAGAAAGATAAAATTTATATTCCACAAATGAAGTTTCAAGTTTCATCCTTTCCTTAGTATAGGCTGCACTTTTTGCCTTTAAACTGAAATAAATGTGCAACCTAACCTAAGGTTGACGTGAAAGGAACAAAGTACCTGGTTGACGTTGAATTGAAAAGAACAGGTCTAATGTTTCGTTCGACGCCTCGATGTGCTCGTCGGCGTTCCCTAAGCATGCTCTGCGAGGAGCAAGAAGAAAATCACAAAAGCGTGACTTACTTGACGGGAGTCGTAGGCGTCGGGGAAGTGCTCGGAGTCGCCTCCGCCGGACTGCTGCTGCTGGTCGGCTGTTGATGCCGCCCCGCCGGCGGCGGCAGGCCTGCGTCGATCGTCTGCACTCGCGCCGCGATCCATCGTCGCGTCGTAGAACACATGGACGGCCGTACCGGCGGGCGCGTCGTCGTCGTCGGCGACGCCGCCGTTGCACACCAACTCCTGCTGCTGCTGCTGTCGCTGTTGCTGCTGTTCGTCCTTCGCCGTCCTTGTCGTAGTTGGCGAAGGCGGCAACGACGGCGCGGTCTCTTGCACCGCGGTCTTGCCCTTAGCGAAGAGCCGCGAGATCGTGTTCCACATTCAACGAGATGGTACTGACGATCGCGCCGGCATCCGCTTCAATCAACGACAATCGATCCACGTGACTCCTTGTCCTCGTCATAGCCGAGACGCAAGCTCGCACGAAGCCGATGCCCGCTTCCTCCGCTTGTCCTCGGGTCGGTTTCGTTATGCTGTTTCCGAGAACCGAGCTTCTCTCCACTCGCGATCTCTCTCACACTCGTATTCCGTGTTGGATGTTTGACGAATCCCGAGAGAATTATCACTCCTGCACATGTGCGTAATCTCGTTTTACGGGACGTTGGCTGCGTCGTCTTACACCCTTCAACTTATCCTTGCTCTCGCGCACGCACTTTCCCCCACACAGACACAACAAACACTCACACTGCACACTGCAACTGCTGCACACGTATTCCCTCCGTCGCGACGTCGTCGCCCTGACGGTCTCCTCCTGCAACGACAAACGAGACACGAGATATGAAAGATACACTCCTAGAAACTTGTTGGCAAATGTGGAACGTTTCTCCACGGACACGTGCGCTGGCGTGTCGCCTGACTATGTCTAACTGCTACGTTAAGCCGTAAAGAATCCCGGTGACAAAGCCCCGAGGATAAACAGTCACCGAGTACAAAACGCGTCACTGTCCTTCCCCCACCCTTCCCTTCTCGCCATTAAATCGGGACGATTAATTTGGGTCAATCAAGCAAGACTGAAATCGACAGACCATCGATTCAATTCCACGTGAAACGTTCAAATTCAGCTCTGTCGTAGAATCCCGCGAGTACCACGAGAGAAACACAACTAATCTTATACACGATCCTCGTGATGTACAAAAGAGTAGAATCCCGTCCGGTAAGATTAACCTCTAGACACGCGCATTTAAATCACGACTACACACGCGAAAGGATCGTTTCACGACGTTAAATCATACACAACGTAAATCCACTTAACTCACTACAATGGGGTTCCGTTGCAGGCCCCACACCAGTGACACGTTTTGCGAAGTAACGAGATTACGCGAGGTCAGTAAATGCACACCGTCGAGTAAAAACGTCTCAAAAACCGCGCGATATACGAATCTCCGACATTTTCGTCAGAAGCGATCTCGTTACTCGTGAACTCCACCACGGCGATTACGTCAGCGAGATATCAACTGCAGTGACGCGAGGTGAAGCCTCGAAACTAACCTCAAAACCAGCGAAAACAGGTTACCTGGCCACGGCCAGACGGGAGTGTCCACAGTGCGGCGCGCGTGAAATAACGAAGATGTCTCGGGCGAACTTCACAGCGTGCGTCGCGATCGCGTAGAATCGACCCGGAGGGTACGCGCTGTATGATCCTGCCGGCGACACGAGACGTTCTGACGATCGAACGTGCCCCCGCCGTCCCCCACTGCTGAGACGCTCGCGTCTAGCGCCGCCCGCGACTTGTCACACAGCGCGAAATAACGTGTGCACACCGGACGAAACGCGACCAAAGGACACCGCGCCGCGAGAGAGGACTCGTCCGCTATTTTGGTCGGCCAACGAGCGGAGACGCGCGCGAGCCTCTCCTCTCGCGCTCTCTCGAGGGCACGACGCGGCCGTATCGATCTTCACCTTCGCGAGGAACAACCGGACAACGGCAGCGATAAGACGAGACGAGTCGAGAGCGAGAGGCGGCGGACGTTTGCGCGCGCGATATGATCGAAACACACTGCCGATCGACCGACGTCGCCATCGTGCTCGAACGGATACTGGACACACTGCTCACGCAACCTCCGTGAAGTTAGCTCCGCCAATTGAAAAGAATTCGAACAAGACTTACCACCTCGGTAACGTTCGCTCGACGAACTTCACACAGTCGTTCCTCGGGGATCCTCTTTATGCGTGTCTGCTTGCGCGAGTGTGCAACACACACGCACGTACAGATGCGCCATTGCACGCATGTGTGTATCTGTACATGGGTTCGCGTGTATGAATAAGGAGCCGAGGGACTACGAAGGTCCCCCGAAGAACGACTACAAATATAGCTCTGAATCCCGTCGAAGAGGCATACCTTCTCGCTTCTGCTGGCTCCTCTCCGGAGAATGGCTCCTCGCCCCTTGTCGCGATCCTTCTCTCTCTCTTTTTCTCTCTCTCTCTCTGTCTCTCTTCTTCTTGCTCCGTCTCTCCGTCCCACTCGCGCTGCAAGTCCCCGCGACGAGGCCTCGCGACAAACGAGCTCCTCCTCGAGTGTATCCGGTCGCGTTCGTTGACAGCCGTCGAGGTATGTCCCGGCGCCGCGTCGATGAACGGAGCACACACCGCGAGCGCGATACCCACAGGCCCGACACCACACCAGGGGAGCACACGAGGCAGGGTTCACCACTGCGAGTCCCGGTTACTCGCACTCACTCACGGTTCCCGACTAACCGAGACCCACCGACCATCCGTCCATCCGTCCGTCCGATCGAGCGAGCGAACGACCGTCGCGGAGCGATCGCGACCGACTTCGCTCCGCTCCGCTTCGCCGAGAAGTCCGTCGCGAGGTGGCGGCGAGAGATCCGCGTTTCCGCGTACGCACCAGCCGCTCTCTCCCTCTCAGCGTGAAGATTCGTCCGCTCGCAGGCTGCAGTACGCCGCACGCAGCACTACGCCGTCCATCGCAGCGATACGCGAGAGGATCGCGCGAGATGCTCGAGGCGACGCAACGAGCGATCGATAGTCGCGCCGCGGCGGCGAGCGATCGAGACGCGCTCGACCTATCGCCGCGGCGCGACGGTCGACCGTCGGCCACGCATGCGCGAGCGGGCGCGCGGATTTTGAAGCGCGCTTGCTGCGCAAGGCAACGCTGCGACTTCAACCTGCGGAATTCCTGCCCTCCCGTGAGGCCGGATGGTACGAAAATCGTCAGTATTCGCGATGTCACGTGCGAGCATGTTATTCTGGCGCGATTAGGTCGGCCATCCGAGCTCCATCGCTGCGTCGGAATTCGAGTTTGTTGGAAGTCGTGGCAGTGAGTCAAACGCGCTCGACTTCCATTGAATTCTTGGTGTCGTAGGTTATGTGAGGGAGATCCGTGGCACGGCGATCGTCGCGCGACCGCGGCCTCGAGGATCGCGTTTTCCCTTCGTATTCGTGGCGATATCAAGATCGACTCACCGTTTCCAGAGAGAGACCGCGCGCTCGAGTAGAAAAGAGCGAGCGAGCGAGCCAGTCAGCCAACCAGCCAGGGTCGCGCTACGTCGTAGAGAGTCGCGGCCGCACACACATATCGCCGATAAAGCGGCGCGCCGTGCATCATCAATATGGCGGCGAATCTCGAGGAGGAGCAGAGCTTACGCGAGTGCGAGGAATACGTGCAGAGACACAATATTCAACAAGTCTTGAAAGACTGTATAGTGCAACTGTGCGTGGGCCGGCCCGAAAACCCGATCTCTTTCCTTCGGGAGTACTTCCAGAAGCTGGAAAGGGTGAGTGCGCGAAACGCCAATCTCTCGCTGCAATCGCATCCAATTAACCTGGCCGAGGTATCCGCTGCGACGTGCTCGCGATTCCCATCGTCTCGGCTGACGTCGTGGTCCTCGCGACGCGCGTCTCGCCGATCGGTCGCGGTGGGATCGCGACGACGATAACGTTCACGATAACCTTATCGTTGTGCAACGTTCGCGTCGATACTCGCGTGACGTGACGTTTCGCGAGGACTAAGGCTCCTCGAACAGGACGACCAGGCGTGTTCACGAGATTGCCTTTCCTTCTCCGAATCCTTCCGGAACGTATTTATGCACGTTTCTCATAAATTGATCCTAATTTTGCCTGAACAATTTGAGGGAAACGCGTCGCAATAATATACGGTTGTAGTGATATATATGTATATATATATGTGTGTATACGTGTTGTGTATGCAAGCAATCTTTCCCTACGCCATGTCGATGTATCGCTTATCTCGCGTTTTATACCGTAAAATTCGCGTTGAATGCATTCAATGCAGAAATGTCGTTATCGCGATTGCATTCTCGCGCTTCGGTAAACTATGTAACAACCCGAGAGGAGAAAACACGGCACGTTATCTACTAACGTGGATAATAATCGCGAGCAATAAGTGCAGACCGAGGTAGGTTTGAAGGAATTTTTCGATAACGCGATACGGCGAGTCAATATTCCGTGAGGAATGTTTACCGCTGCACACAACACAAGGACGTATCAAATGGTACCGATTTAACCACCAGCGATAATGTTGTAATTTACGTGCATATAGCCAGTGCTGCCACCGCTATCTTTTGCTCGTGCGGTCCTTCTGGTACCTAATGTACCGACATAGTTGACAAAGCTACCGATATAAGGAACTGTTCGTTGATACTCTGTTCTTCTTTCTCCCTCAGAACATTCTTTCACACATGTTATTATCCGCAACGACAAGTAAAAGCTTTAAATTAACACTTTTACTATCCATTACGCTTGTATAGAGATATAAAAATTACTAGAATAAAATTTTTATTTTTTCATTAATTTTTTCTAATTGTTCTATTCAATAAATGCCTAATTTCAGAAAATATTACAATTTTTTATCAATATTTCTTATAGGTTTAAAATGACTATAAATTTGTATTACATATTGCATAACTCACTTATACAAATAATAACAAATATATCATGTATTACATTAGATTCTGTTGTAAGATATGTATTTTGTGTAAAAGTAAGTTTTGCGAAAGTACATTGTTTTATGTATAGAAAAGTGGGCTACTTATGCACTGACAAAAAATATATTGGAAAATTTATTTTTGAAATAAATAACGTTTATTTCCGTGACATAATCTGTCATTATTTATGGAATTTTGTCATACAATATGTAATCAATATATGATCAACCTATTATCATTTTAAACCTATAAGGAATGTCAAATTAATATTAAAATTAGGCATTTATTAAAAAGAACAATTAAGAAGCGTCGCTTATTTTTGGCGGCCGTATCAAATCAATAAAGAAGTTAAAATTTTTCTAATTTTCACATCTCTGCATAAAAATTGCATCTTGCATTTGAAAGACTATTTAAATTAGCTATTTAAATATCTAATTTAAATAGTCTACTATTTAAATACCTAATTTAAATAGTCTGCTATTTAAATAAGAATGTTCTTTCTTTCGCGCAAGTCGACGAAAGAAAAGGAAACAGAATGGAAGATATCCAATTAACGCGCTTAGTGTTTCATTTCGGATGCATTTGTGACGGAATAAACGTGACTGAAAGTTCACTGAAAGGTTGGACATCTATCTAATCAATCAATCTAATCCCGATGACATTTCCCGAACTGTTGCCTCCGTTGGGGTTTGATGCCCTTGATTCGGCTTCCACGGGTACCCGAGACCTTCCGTTGTTACCTTTCCCATTTAGTGTACGTAATGGTAGTAATTATCACGGCGTTCGTGCACGAGCAACGCGTTGTGCCACGCCACGTCGCGAGGCCACCCTCGGGGGTCACCACCACCACCACTACAATCATTCACACGAACTCGCGACTTCGTGTGTATATACGCGGAAATCGGAGATTCTCTACACAACGAACGACCAAAATCGACACGCCTGCTCGCGAGGAAGAAACGGCCGCCAAAAATAAGCGACGCTTGACACACCGCTGACGTAAAGCGGACCGTCGACGGCTGGAATCACGCGACGAAGCCGACACCGCGAAGTCGACCGCGACCGCGATCTTGAATTCTCAGCACGAGCTGCGAGGGATGTTCCTATGTACTCTTTTCACAAAGAGAAAGACGAGTAAAACAATTCCGGTAGTGTAACAGAATTTTCTGCCGCCTAAAGAGGCCAAGTAAAAACTCGGTTATGGAAACAGAACAATTCCTGTAGCGAGAGATGCTCTTCTATTCAATTATTCTGAGTCAATTATTCTGAGTGATCTCAACCGAGTTTGGACAGTACTAAATATTCAGACGAATGTTTTCGGTCACAATAACAGAGATCTTATTTCTTATCACCGAGCTTACGCGTCCCCATTCAGTTATACAAACTGAGACCCTTTCCTACGTAGATTTATGAACACATCTCAATTTCGGTTCTTCTTCCTTTCTTTCATACGTTTTCTTCTCTTTCTCTTTCTTTCCGTCCTAGTTTCTTCTTTTCGTAGAAAAATACGATTATTCCCGATCTCGTTCTCGGCCAAGACTGATGGTCTCCGCCCGTATAATGCGACCGCGATTTAGGATTCCGCAAGGGTGCCTTTCCTCGATGGGGGTTTCCATTATCGCATGCAGCCGGTACGCGCGCGTCACCGTGACAGTGCAACGCGGTGCAGCATCGCACGTTGACGATACCGTCGATTGGAAGGGAGACGCGCGGGACGGCGGATTTGTATTTGCCTTTCGTACTTGCACGGTGTACGACAAAAACAGCGTGTGGGAGAGAATGACTGTGGGGAAGAAGTAGGCGGGGGCGGAGAGATAGGGTGGCGGTTAGACGAAGATAATACGAGAGATCTATTCCGGAGTAGAAGTCTCGTGTCGGAGCAGCGAGGATACGCGAGGATTTGCCCACGGGGAGAAATAATAATCGCGAGACGAGCGCGTGAACGGTCGAGACGCGAATGCGAAATGTGGAGGGATCGAGAATACGTGAAATATAAAAATAGGATCGGAAGGGAAGGGTGGAGAGCGCACGAGGGACGAACGTGCGATTTGCAACGCGACGCACCTTCGTAATGGATCCTCGAATTAGAAATCCGCTCGGGCAAAATCCATCCGGAATTAGAGAATGAGATTTCGTCGCGTCGCTAATGCAGAAACTGTGCCTCGACGAACGAAGAATCGACCGCGATACTCGTCTCGGGGGAGGTCCGTTGAAAATTTATATGATACTGGCGCGTCGCGTTTCCGCAGAAATGTTTACCCTAAAATAACTGCGCGAATTTCTTGCCGGAGCTTGCCTGTTTGCGGAGCACGCTTTCTACTTTGCCCTGTTTAGTCTTGAAAAAGGGCGCGACAAAGGAGAGAGGGAAAAGGAAGAAGGAGAAAGCGGCGCGACCGACTAGGAGAGAATGACACAGGGGGAGGGGGGTTGAAACGGCTCAGAATTGTGTGTGCAATTGTGTGTATGAGTGAATGTGTGTGTGTACATGTGAGAAAGAGCGAGAAAGAGAACACGATATATAGGCACAGCTGATCTAAACATAGAGCATGCTCGAAATATAACGAGACGCAACCTTAGTCGAGAAAGAGGGAGGGAGAGAGAAAGAGAACGAACGCGAGAGTAGCCGCGTGTTAAAGCGCAATCCGCAAAAATGTGGAAGGCCGCGACCGAATGAATCCAGCCGCCGCCACCGACATCGTTGTCGTCGCCACTGCTCTTCTTCCTGCCGTCGATGTTCCCCTCGATGTTGTCGTGGTGGAATAACGCGTGTTTCCTGAGTCCTAACAGCTTCAGCTTTACATTCAGAAGTAATATCCTGCGTACAATTTGATTGCGACCGAGCTCATGACATTGCACGGCGACACACTCGAAATAGGACATTTAAAATCGATGCTCTCTTTCGACGTGATCCTGCACCGCAGATTTGTAGTTTGACGATTGCAGTATTGTACAGAACTGCAGAATCTGAAAAAAAACATTGTGTCAGTTTTGATTGAACAAAGGGAGAGGGATTCTGAATCTTAATACTCAACTCTTAATTTATTTACTAATTGAGTTTCTCTACCAATCGCGTACTCATAGCATAAAATTAACGTAACAAAATCATTAGAATGGATAAGTTGGGTGTCATGTTAATTTTACGGTAATTTATTGATTGTTAGAGCAAAAAGGAAACTTTCGGACTATTTTATAGATGTGCCCGATTGCAAGCGTCATTTTATAGATACATCTTTTTATTTCAACGTATTTTGCAAAAATTAGCAGTGCCAAACTGATACCCGTATAATATCCTTTTACGCGGTCTACGTTGCCAATCTCGTAGTTTTACAAGCTTAGGGCCTTGACGATTGCGCCAGCACAGCATTGTACAAAATCGTAAGACCTGGAAAGAACTTATGTTAGTTTAATTGAAAAAAGGAGGAAAGGGTCTGAATCTTGATATTACAACTCTCTCTCTCTCCTTAATTGAGTCCTTTTACCGACCGCCAGGAGTTCGTGCGAACAGCGATACCAGGTTGATAGCCCAAGTATCGTCTTGTACGTGGTCTATTTACCAATCTCGCAGTTTTATGGACTAAAGGCCCTTGAAAAATGTCGTCACTGCGGATCGATGCTCCGTGCCGACGTGGACCAGCATCGCGAATCTCGTGCTTCGTCGAGGGACTCTTGTGCGAAACCGCAAGACCTGAAAAAATATTATGTTAGTTTAGTTTAAAAAGGAGGTACATTTTGTGGCCTCTCGCCGGTTATCTTGATTTATAACGTCAGAAGAGCGAGAAAATACACGCTAAAATTTTTTCCAAATATGTAGAAATAAAAAGGTGTATTGATAAAACGACTCTTGCAATCGATCGAACAATTGTGTGAAATAGTCCAAACACTTTCCTTTTATTCTGATAATCAACAAATAACCGTAAAATTAACGTGACAAAATCGTTAGAATAGATAGGTTGCGTGTCACGTTAATTTCACGGTAATTTATTGATTGTTAGGGCAAAATGAAAACGTTCGGACTATTTTACAGATGTGCCCGATTGCAGGAGTCATTTTATAGATATATCTTTTTATTTCAACGTATTTTGCAATAATCTTTAGCATGTATTTTTGCACCTTTGACGTCATCAGTCGAGAGTCTCGCGGCGAGGCACCAGAAGCTTTAATATTGCAACTCTCAATTCTCCCCGTCATTGGATTTGTTGCTGATTACAAGCTCGTACGAGCAGCGATACCAAGCTAGCTATACCCGAGAGATATCGTCTTCAGCACGGTTTATGTTGCGAATTTCTCGTTATGGAGCCAAAGAGCTCCCGAAAAATTTCGTCGTCGCAAATCGATCTACCGTCCTCACCGCGCGTTGACGCGGGCGGAAGACCTTAATTACCGACTACAACTACGGGACAACATCTCAGCACATCCATCCGCACGGCGCCGAGTCCAGAGGCGCTGGAGGCGTCGGCGTCGGCGGTGGCGGTGGTGGTGGCGGCGGCAAGAACGGCGGCAACGAGCGAGCGGACGAGCAGTAGTGAGTATACGCTGTCGCGCCGACGGCGGAGTCGTACGCGCGTTAGATCGCCTCCAACTTCTAATTGGATTCCGTCCGAGGCCTTACAAAATCGCGAAACGGGTGGGAGAAGGAGACGGGAGGCCGTGGAGACGAGCCGAGACGACGAAGGCGCGAGATCGCGAGTGCGACGACGATCTCCTCTTCTGTACGTCACGTTCGCGTCCGCGAGGACTTGCGAGATCGCCGACCTACGGCACGCTGTCGTGAAAACCGGCCGCTTCTCAGGTGTTAGTTAACACTCGCGGAAAGCAGAAGACGAGGTGAAGAGAGAAACGCGGATAGTGAGAAGAGGAGGATCAAGAAGAAACGATGAACGAGGTACGAGAGAAGGCGCCGAGCGTCATCATCAAAGCTTACGTACGCGCGCGCAGAATCGATCCCGAGACGATAGATCGCGTTAATCGTCAATGGAGAGTTCCGTGTTTTAATTTAATTATGTGTCTTGTGACATCTCGTGCACGTCCTTTGCGAGATCTTACGTCGCGGAAAATAACACGCTCGCAATCTCTCGCTGTATGTCTCGTAGTGAATGTTCATAATTTTGTGCACATTGTCACTGAGAATTCTACCTCGCGAAAAATGCATATTTTTTCACTAAATCTAAATGTTGGGGCCTTATTCTCGAAAAAATATCGCATACGATATTTCTATAAAAAGCTATAGTTCATGTTATGTGTATTATAGTTTTTCATAGAAATATCGTATGCGATATTTTTTGAGAATAAGATCCTTTACTTCCCCGATCTCTCACGAAAAAGTAAATTAGTT
Organism: Odontomachus brunneus; assembly: GCF_010583005.1. NCBI lineage: Eukaryota > Metazoa > Arthropoda > Insecta > Hymenoptera > Formicidae > Odontomachus > Odontomachus brunneus. The sequence goes on from NW_022639607.1 coordinate 79,402, forward strand.
GGATTAACCAAATGTGTGATGAGATATGAACGAGCCAGATTTCCGGCTGAACTTACCAGAATTCTGCTCAAGTTAACAAAATTTCTAATTAACCACAAATCTTGTTAACTGGAACAGAATTTTGGTCATTTTGTTTTTGGTCTTTTGTATAGAGAAAAATTATTGCGCAATTAACCCGCTCGCGGCTCCGGGGGATCGACCGCGTGACTCAGTTTTCAGCAAAGTTTTCATATTTTTCGCTCTTCATCCTTCCAATTTTTGGCATGGATTTCGTCCAACGGAATCTTGTAATTTTGTGCCAAGAAGTATTTGTGATCTCGCATCGCGGCGGACTCCCGCTGAGATCGTGTCACGTTCGCATTTTTAGGGACGAAGGCCTGACATAAAAAATTCGCATATGTAAAAAAAGTAAATGTTAAACAAAACTATTTTCAGTTATTCGGAAGATTAGATAAGATACTTGATATTCTCGTTTCGTGTTTCGCAAATAACATCTACGGTCTTTTCCAAACATACCGCTTCGTTCGCTGTGTAAACAGTCTTCCCGCGAAAAGTAATTTTCCGGACAAATAAGGTAAAAATGTATTATTTACAATCCTTTTATACCGGGTCTTCATCTCGACCGCAGAGAATCGTGGAAAGAGGAGAGCAAAAATTGCGGAAAATACTTTAGGAAGACGGAAACTGAGAAAGAAAAATCGATGTGTGCTCGTGAAATGTTCGTCGAACAGGTGACGCGTTCGTGATGATTCGAGGATCACCACGCTCCTCTGCTCATCGCGATATAATAGTATGAATTTGGAGTTGTTTGTTCACGAAAATAAAACAACGAATATGTGTTTTTTTTCTCGACAATATTTCGCCTATGTCATTCGCGAACCGCGTGTTGCGTATTAGAGGCCTCAGCCTGAAAGACACTCTCGCGTCGAGATGAGGCGCCATCCGAGTGGTGAGATGAGGATTCACAAACGATACATAAGATATCCCTCGTGTGTCACGAGTGTATTCAAGGATGTGTGGATGCCGCGCGTTTGTGTGTACATGTGCAAGCGCGCACGTGTGCGTGAAGCACTTATGGGTCGCAGCCGGTGGCTGTATATCATCATTGACTAGAGATTGTGTAACAGCGTATGTCTTCGTTGATTCCACTGACTTTGACTGGAATCTAACACGACGTCTCATGTACAGAGCGTCTCATGCGAAAATTACGAGTGCAATCTTTTAAAATCATTTTTCGCTCAAACTTTCAAAAGTATACTTTCTAACTTTCAAAAGTAGAGTAAACATTACTATATGATTTTATGTAGAAGGGATACATCAACATTCTGCAATGATGTACTCTACCCTTTCGTTTCATATACTACTTATAATTTATGGACTGTGAAAAATGTGTACTATTAAAACACTTGATGTGTTCCCAGCTACATCTACTATGTTCCTTAGCAAAATAGACCTTTCTAAACACTCTTGAATGACAGTCTCCTCCTAGACTACTAAAAACACGATGAAATTGAAAAGAATTTCTTCTTACTTTGTAACAAGAAAAAATCTCTAACATTCTTTCCGTGTACCAGCATTCCGTATCATTCAACATCATTCAATATAGGAGACAATTTTCGCGAGGGAAAATATTTGAACAAAAATTGAGAGTTTTGCTGCGAGCATGGATCTTTCCACACACACACACACACACATACCGATCGGTGTGTACGGAACTCGAGAATTCGGCCTTTAGTCGGGGAGAAGGAAGTTCTCCTCTTTTTTTTTTTTTTTCATTCTCTTCTCACCGTTAATTTACAATCTGATACTGTCGGTGGCGGCACGCGACGAGCGCATTAGCATATGCATCGCGAGCTGATTAAAAGGGGGAAACGCGCGAGCCGCGGCGATTCGTACGTGTTCGTGGAGCGCGCGACGCGCACAACGTCCGACGACGCCCGGCGTCGTCGCCACGAGGAGGAGAACGGCGCGTTCGTGCGTGAAAACGCCAACTGACCTATGGCATTATTCACTCACCTCTCGTTCCGACGATGTGCATCGCTCGCATGAACCACGGCGGTGTGTGTATGGTGTGTAAAGTTTTACCCACAGAGACCTATATAATTTATAATTTTAACAGTAATTTCATGGTACGCGCACCAAGTGCACATCCGAGTTTTCGAAACTCGGCAGTCGCCGAGGGAGGCGCACGTCCGTACGTAACGAATTATTAATTTTCGCACCTCCTCTCTTTTTTTCTCCGTCGAACAATTACGACCTACGCCTGACGACGAAACTGGAGTACGCGCGTGTACGTATATATGTTTTGTGTGTGCGACGACGCGGTGACCTTAACACGTTCGCAGCCACGCGTTACATACAACATGCGACGCTCTGATTCTCATGACGTAGCGATGTCACACACGCGTGACAACGATAACTTTCAGCAATTAATTTTTCGGCGTGCGCTCGTGCGTCTAAAAATAATACCCGATGGAAACTGCAGTGAATTCGGGAGACGACGTGACCGGAGATAATGCGACTGTTAAGGCTCCTGGATACTCGGCCCAGGCATGTTGGATTGTGATGTTAGAAACGAGAAATGACACACTGAATATTCTTACATATCACTTTCAAATAAAGGGATACTTCAAAGAACGCTTCAGATCACTGAAGCATGTTTGTAAAATTTTCTTAAAAGTACACTTTGGTCTTCAAAGTTAGCAAATAACTCTAAAATCAACGTGGCAAAATCATGCGAATAGGTAAATTAAAAAGGAAAGTTGATTTTACGACTATTTATCGCGTCGTCGAGATGAAAGTTTTTACATAATTTACCGGGCGAATCGATAACCAATCCTCGCGGAAATAAATCCGTTTGGGGAATCGGTCAGCTCTATCAATTAAAAATCGTCACTGTTCCGTTTTATGCCGAACCGATGCAAAGGGGAGGGCGGAAGCTTTTAGACTGATCAGAGCCTGCACAAATTGAATTAATTAGGCTAATATATGCCGAATGCAATGACCGCGATCGCGAATAGCATCTCGTGACGTTCCACGCTCGCCGCGACGCGCCACTTCGATGCGAGACGAAGTAATAATACACGATGCGTACAGTAACACGTTATCCTCCGTATTCTGAGACACCCTATATACAGTCGAGTCTAAACCTATTATATAATACGTCTTGTAGATTAAGCTACTCGATCGGCTGCTGACTTGGCTTAATTTCTTATTAAATTTTTTAATGCTTCCAGAAACCACTTACGATGCATATTTTATTATTTCTATTTTTCTTTTTTTCCTCATATTCCGCGTAGATATTTATATTTTTATACCAGATCAGACATCGAAGTCTCGTAAAAGTTAAAAACAAGGAAATGTGGGTCAAGAGGAGTAAAACTCAATGGAACTTCGACAGTTTCGCAACTGTTCACAAAAGAGATTAATTCCTAATTTTAAGGTTTCTGATCCTTCGCCACAGAATTCTTGATTGACGTCAGAAATGAGAAAATGCGTATTCAAAATTCCAAATTCCAATACACGTTGAAATAAAAAGACCTATTCAAAATATGACGCAGTCGATTGAGCATATTTTTATTATAGCATACTTTGTGCTTAATCGATTGCGTCATTTTTTGGATATATCTTTTTATTTTCACGTAGTCCGCAAGAATTTTGGGCATGCATTTTCTCGCTTCCGACATTATAAATAAAGATAGTCGCGGCGAGTAGCCAGGAGCCCTAAATATACTTATTTTCGTGTACAGGAACAAGCTCACGATGCCAAGCAGCAGATCGCCACGAGTCCTGAGGACACGGAGGATATGCCCGCGGGTCAGCAGGGTCCGCAAGTACCGCGACGACGCGGCGGCATCTCGGCGGAGCCGGTCTCCGAGGAAGATGCAACCAGCTACGTCAAGAAGGTCGTGCCGAAGGACTACAAGACTATGGCTGCCTTGAGCAAGGCCATCGCCAAGAACGTGTTGTTCGCGCACCTGGACGAGAACGAACGCTCCGACATATTTGACGCGATGTTCCCCGTGACGTTCCTGCCCGGTGAGGCGATCATTCGTCAAGGTAATCGCACGCGCGCCCGACGATCGAAGTCCCCCGTTCGATCGAGGTGACCGACTCGTGAATTCTTAATCCTTTGCAATCCGAAGTGTCCTCAACATCTCTTCGCGATCAATCTGCGAACATTCGTTTACTTTGGATCTTACTCAATTATTGTAATTATTTGCAATAATTTTTGTAAATTCCTCTTCAATTGTTTGCATTTTAATACTTCAATATTTAACTAATGCAAATACTGAGAGAAACTCGCGTGCTCCTTCAGGCGACGAAGGCGACAACTTCTACGTGATCGACCAAGGCGAAGTTGAGATCTTCGTAAACGGCGAGCTGGCGACGACAATCGGCGAGGGCGGGAGTTTCGGTGAGCTCGCGTTAATCTATGGTACACCGCGTGCGGCGACTGTCAGAGCGAAGACCGACGTGAAACTCTGGGGCATCGACAGGGACTCCTACCGCAGGATTCTCATGGGTTCCACTATAAGGAAGCGGAAAATGTACGAGGAGTTTCTCTCCAGGGTCTCGATTTTGGGTGAGTTCGCTTGAAATCCTCATTGTTACATTTACCTTTCGTGAGAAAGGTTTTCTAGAAACGCTGCATAAAAAAAAAGGTCAAATTTACACGCGCGCAAAGAAACTACAACTAATGCTCGACGCTCGTTCTCGCAGAGTCCTTGGATAAGTGGGAGAGACTGACGGTAGCGGATGCTCTGGAGCCGGTGGCGTTCGATGACGGCGAGACGATAGTCCGACAGGGCGAGCCGGGCGAAGATTTTTATATAATCGTCGAGGGAACCGCAGTGGTCCTTCAGCAACGCTCGGAAGGAGACGAACCGGCTGAGGTCGGCCGTTTAGGGCCATCTGACTACTTCGGTAAGACCAAATCGCGCACTTCGCAGCAAAAATGCGTGTTATACAAATTGACGTGCGCAATGGAGCGAGCTTACACTGGATCTAAAACGGAAAGGCTAAGTTAATAATGTGTTTATTTTTTATGTAATGCAGGAGAAATAGCGTTACTGCTGGACAGGCCCCGAGCAGCGACCGTAGTGGCCAGGGGCCCGTTGAAGTGCGTGAAACTTGACCGGGCACGGTTCGAGCGGGTCTTAGGTCCGTGCGCCGACATCTTGAAACGCAACATCACTCAGTATAACAGCTTCGTGTCCCTTTCCGTGTAAACGGACTCTGTCTCTCCCATTTCCTTCCTTTCCTCAAATTACCTGGTCTGTCCCTTCATCGCGGTCAGCGCTGCCGATCATCCCCAACTTCGTTTCTACCGGGGGCTACGTTATTTCGCCGTTAACATAGTTAACACTTTTTTTATTTGATTAATATTTAAGTGAATTAATGTATTACGTCAGCTATCAGTAATGTTGTACACGACACACACACACATAATCTACTACACAAGGAACATTACCTTACAACGTACACGTACATACATACATACACAAACACACACGGTATAGAGAGACGCTGTTAATATTATACCGTAAGGCTATTTACGCACTATGTAGTTCGCGACTCGATTCGTGCACGCGAGTTCGTTGTCGTTGATCTCTTCCGCGCGAACGCGTTCCTACGTATGAGTTAGTCGCGTGCACGACAAGTTACCGACCCGTTAACGTCCGAATCTTCCGATCTAGTTGACTGAGAATGCAGTTTTCACCGAATTATTCCCGCTTAGATGTCTCAACCTAACGATACCAAGCGGTGTACGCGTGGTGGAAACTCCTCGTTGAACACTGACAGAATGTAACGAGAACGGGTTCCAGCCGGTTCAGGAGCCCGCCGGAACATTCTTTCCACCCGATAACACCGGGCGCTAACGGGTTAATCCGGTTAATGGCACGTTGTGTAGGTCCCGAGTGTATTGTAGAGGTTTTTGAGCGAAGCTGATAATGTACCGACGTGGTATTTCAAGCCGCGTCCGAATACAGAGACTGCGATCTGGCAGTTTCGAGATCGAAGAAAGTAGAGCGGTCGCGCTCGCATCATTACGCGAGGAGACTAAGCCTGTGTCATGTTGTATTGTTCGAAAGCTGTCGGGGCTCCTAGAATGTCGGAAGCGAAAAATCGTAGCGACAAGTAGGATGAATTGTCCAGCAGTGCAGATCGGTACAGTGTGCCGAAGATTTTTTTTTTCCTTTCGTCTTTACTAATGGAGCTTTATTCGATCCGCACGTATTGTGGATTTTTTACATAAGATTTCTTACGGCGGTCGATTAAGATTTACAGCTATTAATTCGCGAATCGAAAGAGGATCTTCGGGACGTATCACGGATCTATCTGAACAAACACGCTTGGAAATGATTGAACATGTGAAAGGACAGCAATTCATTTTAACGTGTACGCTACAAGAAATAGTCACACGCGTGATCGTTCGCTCCCGACGTAATTCAACGTGGCTGCAACGACGAGCCAAGAGTTCTTAAGTATTGTCTAATGGTGAGAGAGCCGACGATGAAAGTGACGCTTTCGTTTATTGTTATGTATATAAATGCTTTAACGTTCTACGTTATGAATCATTAATATGGATTGTTAAATTATTTAACATTTTAAATTATTTTATCGACCGATGTAGGGAATCGGTATATAATTAATCGCGACGGCGATTTTGCGAAAACGCCCGTGCGCGTACGTCAGTCGCGATTCGCAAACGCGAAACTTAGAGGAAAAAGCAATCAGCCGGTCGAAAGTGTCGTACAGATTTGATTACACCGGCACGTAGCATCGTCGAGGCGAGATAGGAAGTAAGAAAACGAGTCGCAACCTATATCTTCTGTAAGAGTGCGCTAGATTTATATAGTACGACGCAACAGAAATGGTACAACGTCAGAAAATTAAATAATTTATTATGCACAACATCATATCCCAATAAGTATCGTACAATATGGATCTTCCCTTTCCTGCCGAGTCCATGAAATCACGTAGTAAAATCATACCTTCTACGCACGTGGCAAAAACGAGATGACGTCTCTCTCGACCGTTCGAAAAACCTTAAGGAGTAAAAGAGATCCAACACCGTCGTCGAGAGAGTCGTCATCTCGCGCTCAATAGACACTCATTACTAATCGTCTCTCAATTTCGTTGATTATACAACGACTGATCACTCGGCGATGTAGGGAGAGAACCAATGATGAGAAAGTGTACCACACCCCACGCACGAGACTCGTAGGAACGACAGCCACCCACTTGATCTTCGGTCTTCCGCATTTACCATCGACTTCACGACGCCTTCTTCTTGTATCGCTACGCAGGAAGTGCATTTAATTAAAAATAGTCCACGAGTGAAGATGTCGCGAAACGAGCCAACGGTGTCCTGTTAACGTTCCATTCTTCTCCTTTCTCTCTATCTTGCTCTCTTTCTTTCTCTCTCTCTCTCTCTCTCTCTCACCTTCTCTAGGTAAAATCCGATTATCTTCGAACTTGTCCGAAATGTGGTATTCATTCCTATTGATCTTTCCGTCTCCCATGAGTGTAAGAGCCATCGGCAATCATCGCGGTATCTTCTCCTCAAAATTCGACTGTGAAATCGAAGAACGGAAATATCTTCTTGGAAACATCCTCCTCTTCGTGAAGAGGCTGGCTTGTCTTTTTATCCTTCCTCTGTCCGTTACGGCTCGTCACGGGGATCCGGGGCTACAGCTTCCGTCCGTGTAAAGCAGTTGAAAGAAAAATCGATCGTGCATGCACCTGGCAGTAAAAGCGTGTGTGCGGGTAACGCTACGAATAACCGGAAAGAATTGAAATGATGATTTGGTGTCGAGCCGAGAACGAGCGGGGAATGTTTCTCACTTCTCGAACACCGTTTGCTTCGTGATTCGCAAATTCGATCCCCGGAGAGTTGTACCCGAATATTTCACTTTTGTTTCAGGAAGGACAAACTTTTTTTTCACTGAGGTAGCGCCGGATGAACGGAAACAGTCCATCCTGAATTTTTGTACAATTGGAGCCCCTTTCAGGCAGGATTCGCCTATTCCTCTTGCGATATGTACAAGCTGCGCGCAAGGGACCGAACGAAGAAGTATTATGTACAAATCTATTGGATTCGCAGCCGGAACCGTAATAAAAGTTCCGACTTCATTTTGACGTCCGATGGTGGTGGGAGAGGTGTACCATGGGACGATGATCTCATTATCGTTTCCGAAGCGGAATCGGCACGTATGAAGTTTCCGAAAGCGAGAGAAATTGACGGAAACGCGCGTAGCGCATCGGAACGAAGTATCTACGTTTATCTATACAGATATATATATGCATATGCGCCGTACACGAGCCAAGTACGTCGAGGAACATATGCATATACACATAAAGCGCGCGCGTTGTCGAAGAGTATACTCTCGTTTTTTTCTTTTTTTTACATGCGCGTGTGCACACGCGTATGCGTTGTGAGTATGCGACCCTCTCTTTCGCGCTACATTAATCTTCCGTCACACGGAGGGAAAGGTAGAAGAGTAGAGCGGCGCGGCCATCTACCAACCACCTAGATTAGCACTGCTCGCCTTGCAGTCGATTAGCTGTCGAGCGAGATCGGCGTAAACCAAGCCGAACTCACTGACAAATTCATAAAACTTGTCCGAAGACTCAAAGGCCAATTCCGCTACGACGAAATGTACCGCCAAATTTTGCCTGTAGCTAAACAGCAGAACAAACGCAAACGGTTAGGTCAATCCTCACAGACGATGAGTAATTGTGGTAGTACAATTATATATAGGGAACAGAAAGAAATATATGTAATAATTATATAAAAACTGTCGGCTACGACGTCCTGGAACAGAAATCTGCATAATTATAACACATGGCTCATGTTTCCCAATTTGTCAAAGAATGGCGAACAAACTGCATTTGATAAAACGTTTAGATAAAATTTAGACATATTTTCTCGATTTTTCACATCCCCTGATAAATTATAATAAAATTCACCAGAGAATTTTTCTTTTTTCTCGTAAGATAAAGAAAATATTAAAGAAATTTTACCAATCGTAAACTTGACTGAATACTTGCAATCGTTAGAGAGCAAATTACGCTTTCCAAATAAGAAAAATCAAATTTCCATGCTATGAATGAGGGTTAAAAATTATATATATACTTTTCAAATAATTATTTTGGAATTGAAAAAAATGCCAAATAAATAATTCGCGAGAATTGAACTGAACATAATGTAGAATAAAGAAATAGAATCAACAATTAAACCGAACCAAAGTTACATTTGACCAATTTGAAAAGTGCCACGACAACTGCCACGAGAAACAAATACCATAAAGCTGTACATTTCAAAAGAAACAAATTTAAGCATATAGAGCAAAACGTCTAATAATCAATACTCTACCAGCTTTCGACACTCTGGTGCGGATTTTATCAAATATTAAGGTATATAGAGATTTATTAAATGTTTATTATTTATTTTCTTTCTCCCATACACCTGAATATTTGATGAAATTTATGCGAAAGTGTTAAAAACTAATAGAGTGCCGGCTACTGGACGTTTCACCCTATCCAGAAAAGTAATAATAGATAAAGGGAATATATTTAATACGTACGATTTTATCATGAATTTCAATGCGACTTTCCGCTCCCTTGCAACAAACCAGTCCATCAAGAAGGCAGACATTCGCGGTGCCTTCCTATACAATTTGAAGAAAGCATGGAAATTGCCCAGCCACCACGCCGAGCGTACTTTTAAAGCGTGTTGTATGCATTCGTCGACCTTGTCCTCTGGCGTGAGTGCTGCTAAAATTGTTGTTAAGTCTGAAATCCAAAATATCATCGTTATTAATTCGATTTCAGGATTTTTTGTCGCATAATTAAATTCTGAAAGATATCAATCGCATAAATTTCCTGTGTTATAAACTTCCACTTGCTACTATCTTGCTAACCTTGAGTATTTTTCGTGAAGATGTAGTAAAGTATCCTATATGCGACGAATTCGCATCGGTTCTCGCCATCGAAATCCTGATACAGCATCTTCAACTGCGTTTGACACTGATTAAACTCCTCATGATCGCCGCGTTCTAAAGCTACACGGGCGTGGGTTTCGTATACGTGTACCGTAAACGCATCCCTAATACCTTGGACGGTAAGATCTTGCCGGATGGATTTTAGTTGATCGCAAGCGTATCTGTAGTCCTGCTCGGCTAGCCAACGTTTCTTGACATGGGCCAAAGAATTTTGAAGTACACTTACCGGTCGAACTGCAGAAGGAGCGGGTGCCTATAACAATCAAGAAGAGAAAATATAAGTATTCGATGCATGAATTCAGCAAATTAATTTAAAATTAATCTAAAATTGAAAATCAAAATAATGTCCTTCCTTGTATTAAAATAAATTAAAATTAAATCGAAATGATCAAGATAGCAAGTCAATTCACGTACCGAGGTAAGACGCAGATAAGGCTTCTCTAGATCCTTACACGTGCCAACGATGTGAAGTCCAGTGAAGTCGAAATCCGCCGAATCGTCTCTAATGACACTGCTGCTGATCGTCCGGGAGCTACCGTTGTTAAATCTGGCGGCGCGCTGCTGCAGCTTCTCCTTGGAGCCTAGCTCGTCGGCGTTGCCTGTAGTTAAACCAAACTCGCTATAGAAATGTGACTTAGCCTGCTTAGTCTTCTTCGTCTTCTTGCTGCCGTGATTGGCCTTGTTGCGCGCGGACTTTTTCATTTTCAACGTCTTGTAGTCGTGTTCTCGATCGCTAATATTCGACGATGAAGAAGTGCTCCGTCGGTACCGACGAACAGGCGGACTACGTGTACGCGAACGGGTCGACCTGGAGCGCGAACGCGAGCGCGAACGTGAGCGAGAACGCGAGCGGGATCGCGACCTTGATTTGGATCTTGACCTCGACCTCGATCTAGACCTCGACCGCGACCTCGACCTCGACCGCCTGCTGTGCGTCACAGAGAGACGCGCGCCAAGCCGAGCCCCGAGCGAGGTGGAGAGGCCAGGCTTGCGCAGGCCTCCCTGTGCGTTCCCCACTGCGTTCACCAGTGAACTCCCCATAGTCGGCATTTTTAGCGGCGACTTCGCGATTTGTAGAGTCATGCGTTCGCTGTGAAGGGACGGCAATTGCTCCTTATCCCAGTCCTTCACCCACAGCGAGCCGTCGTTCGCAGCACGTGTGATCTTGCCTTTCATTATGATCTCAACCTGATCCTTGTCAAACGTCGTCTTACACTTCTCATAACATCGATTCACGTAGTTTTTTAAACTGTCGGGCCAGTCGCCCACTGGGCTAGGGGTAGTAGCTGTTACAGAAGGGATGGTAGCTGGTAGTGTAACAACGCTGGGAGTCACTTTAGCGGTAACTGCCGGAGTGGTAGTGTCGAGTACTGTGCTATCGGGCGGCTCCTCGCTAGGCGGCGGTGGCGCCGCTGCCACCTCGCATTTCACGGGCGGCAGAGGCGGCAGTTCCGCCGGTTTCGTGGTAGGCATTGGTATAAACGATCCGTTTGTCACGTTGTTTCCCTGAAAGCTATTGTTGAATTGAGCTGCTAAATTTTTGTTCCGCTTACGCTTTTTCTTCGCGGCACCGCTATTGCCGGACGGCGTGTATCCGAGGCCGGTTTTCTTATTCGGTAAGTTGAACCGTATCTGCCCATTGTATTCTGTAAAAAAAAAAATGTTTTATATAGCAATTATATATAATGTACATTTTCAAACAGAATGAACAAAAAACCAAGAATAAACAAAGTATAATCCTTGTCATTTATATTACTAAAACATTAAAGTATGTTATATTTTAAGAATTCTTGTAGCAAGAAAATCATGAAAGATAAATAAATTTTAATTTCATAGTAAATATGTAACAATTTTGTTTCACATCTTCATTTATCATAAGAGTGATACTCACGAGAGGTATCATTGTGCATATTCCAATTGCTGTAGGGAAATGAATTATACATGATCCCTTGAAAAGGCATCGGCTGTTGTACATGGTTCTGCTGCTGAGATGGTTGAACCGCCGGTGGTGGACCAGGTGGCAACGGAGGAAGATCAGATTCATCATCCAGGGTCATTGGGGTTCCAGGTATAGGAGGTTGTTGATGCAACTGCTGCTTTGTTTGATTGTTATTCTGTTGTTGCTGCTGTTGCTGTTGTTGTTGCTGTTGCTGCTGTTGGTGTTGATGTTGTTGCTGATGTTGATGCTGCTGTTGTTGTTGCTGCTGCATTTGCTGTGGATTAAAAGGCTGACCATATCCTGGCATCATCGAGGGATAATAATTAAACATTTGTCCTTGGTGCGGTACACCTTGATATCCAGGACCATACATATGCCTGCAAAGAGAAAAAAACATTTTTAAATTATAAGATTTTATAGATATTGGTAACAAGACAAGTAAATAGATGAACATATTTTATTTTTGGTAATAGTTCTATGGGTTATTCTATAATGTATAAATAAACATATTGGTCATCAATTAAAAATGGACACAAACAAAAAATTTGTTTGATAAATAATACCCCCACTGTCTGAATTTACAATGTTTTGCTATCTTATATTTTCCAATTCAATTTTCATAAAATTCTAGAAATATTTCAAAATTCTGCCAATTATAAGATAATTAATACATTCAATTGATTCTATGTATATAATTCCAAGCTCTAATAAAGGATTCACATTGTATCCGATATCCGACGTAAAAAGAAAATGCCTTCAGTATAAATTATGTTTAACTGAATCCAATTCAGAAATCACCAAAACAAAAGATACTGCCTCTCCTTTACTGCAGAATGTTCTCCAGATATGCTGCACAATAGTCACGTTTAGCGAAGAAAACTGCTCCGCTACCGCTCCGTAGCGAATGTTCATGATTGAAGTATTTTTTTAAACTTTTAACAGGTCCGGACAGACATACCAATTAGAAACGTTCGCTACGAAGCGGTAGCGAAGCAGTTTTCTCCGCTGAACGTAACCAATGATGCACAATGCTACATTATTCTGAGACACAGCATAGTTAGCATAATTTATGCCTTTTAAAATTATACAAACTCATGTATTCAAGATTCAAACGCTATATACACAATCAAAACTCGAATTCTGAATGGTATTGAGCCCCTATATCGATGAAATGGTCAACTCGCTCGGAACGATATAATGGCGCCCGCGATATAAAGAATGAGTAACCTAAGAATGAGTCATTTTGTTAACCACTCGATCAAGAATGTAGATCCAATAAATCTCGTCGTATGCTAGCACACGCGTACACGATATTAACTACTTATAAGTAATCTTTTTTGCGGAAGCTAGACTGCACCAAGGAATTGAGGCAAGGGAAAATGCAACATTGGAACATCCTAATGACTGAACATAAACTGGTGCAACTCACCCGCCATATGGAGGGAACATATGCATATTGTTCGGAGATGGGTACTGCCACGTCATGTTCGCCATCGGGCCTGCTCCGAGTTGCTGTTGCTGCGGGTGAAACGGTTGCTGCTTTTTCTGTGACAACGCCTCGGCCTCTGCCATAGCGTGGAATCAAAAATCAGAATCGCTTACAAAATGGCCGCTCGCGACTGACGGTCGCCCGCGATTTCGCTGTCGAATTACCGCAAGCACGGCTGTAGAGCGTGCTTTCACGTGTAAGCTAATACAACGAACGAAACTCACAAAAATTGTTTCTACACTCTCGTTTTCTCGATCGATGTTCTCTACGCTCTATGCGCATCTAATGACACGTGATGAGACTCGAGATCATCGTACATCGTGAACACGAATGCACTGCGATACAAAATGGATGCAGGCGCAGAGTCAGTAGGAGCTTTCACACACAAATCGACATAACAGTAACGTTAGACGTACCTTAAGAATTGACCAATTACGATCGAGTATTCATCAAAATGGCGACCTTACGGTTCAACGATTCTCAACATGATTGGTCAATTCTTATGATACGTCTTACGTTACTGTTATGTCAATTTGTGTGTGAAGACCTTAGTATCGGAAATGGTTCGCCAGGAGGAATATAGAACCTATTTCATTGACTACATTTTATTCCGAAATTATTTAGTGGAGAGCGCTCATTGGTGGCATGATGGCATATGTGTCAAATGCGGCTCCAATAACCGTAATGCAGGACACTGCGTCCGATGTACGACGTCCGATATCCAATAATAGAATAGCTTTTCAATGGAGAATTGAATTCTATATTAGAAAGCTGGTCTCCTATTGGATATCAGACGTCGGACATTGGACGCGATGTGAATCCTGCATTAGAGCCCTTGCACAATGCCAGGCTACAGGCAATAAGAATAAGTATTAGCCAATAGGAACAGAGAATAGAAATAATTGACCAATTCGAATTCC
>NW_022639607.1:93843-94852 GCF_010583005.1 Odontomachus brunneus
TTCCTTGTTCCTATTGCCTGTTGCTTAGCATTCTGCAAAAGCCTTTAGGGCTGAATGTTCCAATTTCTTGATAAATTACCTAATGAGCCTTCTACAATAAGCCATTAGTCATAAGCCGCAAGCAAATTGATCAATCACAGTCGATTATTATTTTTGAAAATAATCGACTGTAGTTGGTCAATTTGCCTACGACTAAAGCCCGTATCAGACTATGGATTATGATTAAGATTGAATTGAAAATTGGCCAATCAGAAAAAGCTCACCAAACTCGAGCTTAGTGAATTTTGTTCTGATTGGCTAAACTTCAACTCAATCTCAATCCTAATCTAGTCTAATACGGGCTTAAAGCCGATTGTTCCAACTTCTTGATAAATTATTTGACAATTAAATCATGTGTCTGTGTCTCTGTCCAATTTGAAGAAAAAACGAAGACAGTCATATAATTTAATTATCAGGCAGCTTACCAAGAAGTTAGAACAATCGGCCTTAAGGCTAATATTACATGTATCGACGACAAATATTGTCGGATGTGTCGATTGGCTGATGGATAGAATTCTCCTAAAGTGCTTAACTTTTTTTCCAAGTATTCTAGAAATTCACTATCCAACACTCAAAAAGAGTTTGCCACTCTCTCCCTATGCTCTTTAATCTTCAGAAATGCACTATCAGAACAAAGTATTTTTATCCAACAAGCAATCCAGCACGAAAACAAGCATCGTGTGCCGCTGACTTGATGGAAGATTCAGATTCAATAGAAATGAAGAATTCTGAATTAGTGAATTCTCTAAAGGTTGTTCTACATTAGGGTTGCGTTCTTTTATTTGCAATAGATGTAGCTGAACGCATCTCGTGGATGCATCAAGATTGCACATTTTAAGGTTACTAGCTAGTAATGTACTGTCCCTAGAAAATAAATTATCTAATAGCGTGTTCGATTGACCCTGAGTTAATCGCTCCGAAAGCGATTAATGACGTCATAAGTCTCTACTAGTCAATCATAAAGCTTATA
>NW_022639607.1:101874-106874 GCF_010583005.1 Odontomachus brunneus
TTTCGTTATTACCTCTACATTACTGTCTTATTAACACGATTCCACACATACTTGGATCGGAATTTCATAGTTCCGTTAAACAGATATTTAATAATAGCGTTATAACAGTTATGTATTATTATATCTCATACTGTTCTGTTTCGCTAATAAATACTATGTAAAATATAAAACTTGTAAGGAAATCGTGCAATCTAATCAATTAAAATTATCCCTCAAGTTATGTAATCATATATCTTTAAGTTGTTATTTTACGTTTTCTTTTTCCAACTAACGAGAAAGAATTTTGAGTGACATCTGATACAAGATAACGAATATAAATTCTGCTGGAAAATACACGAAGCTGACGTAGTACTACTTTTTATATTGTTTATGATTCTTATACTTGCTAATTTTGTCGTTATCGTTATTGTCATTTGGTAAAAGCAATACAAGTAAAATTATAATAACTCATCTAATATTCAGAGCTTTGCGAGAGAGAGAGCAGCGTCTCGTTTACGTTTACATGCAACGAGCATTCCCCTTCGCGGTAGAAACGCGCTTCCGCGCTATTTCACACAAATTAAATTATTACGTGTATGACGCGCACGTACATTCACATATATGCAGAGCCAGCGCGCACAATAGAGCGGCTTAATCCGCGATGCGCATCTACGCATATATGCACGCACATATCCGTAGAAAAGCTCTCTCGCGATGAGACGAGCACGGATTCCCTGCGAGCTAGAAATTGCATCGGTTTCACAGATCATTATGCTAAACAGTTTATGATGTTGCTTTATGAAAAATAACGCTACATCCGAGCGGCAAAGAGTCCCTCTTCTCGTTGAACTTTATTCGAACTTTTGCACACAGAGAAATATCATTCTACTGCTAAGAAAAGCTATTACTCAGTTTATTTTCCTTCTTTTAAGCACTTATTTTCAACAAAGAATATTTTCTTGCTAATGGTCTTAAAATATACTCATCACAAATTATAGAAAAACTCATTATTACGTACAAAAAAAATTTATTATACAAGAATATTATGTAACTCTATTCAAAACAAAGTTGGTTCGACTCTGTGTAGTAAGCAAATCGAATTTTCGTTTTAATTTAACATTTTTAATTGAGATATTACATTTGCTAGGATTTAGAATGCATTTTGAATAAATTTAATGTTTGGGATGATATACTTGTGAATATATAAAGTTATAAAATACTTGAAACAATTATAAAATCATGTATAAAATATTTGAAAAATTTACTTGAATACAATATATATTTTTCGGCGATGTTGCTCCGTTGCGAGATATACGCATCGCGATTGACTGGAAATGACTTTTCTTACTGTGTCGTCCAAGTCACACAATCCCGATGAATAATTGTAAACGAAACCTGCTATCTTGCGATGAAAGTTTGTTGAATTTTTTTATACCTTGCTAGCGCGTTCGTGTCGATTTTATGCGCTTATATCAAGCTAATATACACATCGTACTACCGCGTAATACTAAGATAAACGCGAAATTACTCGAGTTCCGGTTAATACCGTTGTAAAAGAGCTAATTAAGTCGTACGTAGATATGAAAATTTCTAATCCTAAAACCGAAATTGTATCTGCTCGCACACATACATATTGTATGTACATCATACTCAACATCATTTATGTCGTCAACATCATTTATGTACAGAAAAATACATACTGCATTCCAGCAAATATTACTTGTTTCAAGTATTTTATAACACTTTATTATATTCGCAAAACTTTAGCAGTGTAGTTTTTCTGCACTAAGAAGAAATATTTGAAAATTAATTTATGGGATATAAAGTTTATTTACGTGAAATAAAATTTATTTTTCTGAATAAACTTTATATCCCACAAATAAATTTTCAAGTATTTCTTTCTCAGTCTAACATTTGTAATGAACATAAGACTATTATCGAAATGCATGAAAATATTTTTTGTTGAAAATAACTATCACTTAAAAGAAAGGAAATAAACAGAGAAATTACTTCTCTTAGTAGTAGAATAATATTTTTCGGTGTTTAAGATATTCTGAGGGTCTATTCTGAGTGTATAACAAATATTAAGTTTAACCTTTTAATTCTAAGTTCCGTTTTTCTTATATGAATACCTTATATAACAGTACAGTAATACATATATTTTGTTCCAATTATCAAGTTAAAACAAAGAGTTTGTTTTAACTTGATAATTAGAACAAAATATTTAACATTCGAGTACGCGTCCAGCTCTCGGTTGTGGTAGTATTCGGGTAATCCGTGAACACAGGGGGAGAAAATTCGACGCTTCAATTTCGAAAACTTTCTCGCACGTTTTATTTTTCGCGTATCGGAAGTATGCGAGTCACGATATAGTCACACATTCGTCCCCCACGAAGTTTGTCATTTTCGCAAATTACTCACGCATTATCCTCGACGTCGGCCGAGGAAATAATGATGATCGACCATTAACATTAGGACGACGAGCGGCTTCAAGACGAGCCGTCGCAACCCGGCCGAAAAATTGCCTGCCTCCACGCGAAATGTGTATATTTCAGGGCGGATAAGGGGTGATTATTGCCTTTCCACGTGACCCAATTATCGCATTCCTGATCGGATCGGGAAGCTTTCGTGCCGACAGATCCGGGTGGCAGCGAAAGAGAGAAGGAGAGAGCTTCGCACTGCGTGTCGCCACGCGAGAAACGGAGAGCGAAAGACCGGAGGTGGCAAAAGAGGAGAGGAGACGGGAATGTATCGCGGTTATTTATAAGTTCGAGGGTCGGCGCTTAACCTTGCCCGACGTGGACCGTCAGGCATGTCACCTAGCCGTTTTATTACGACTGTTCCCCGTGCGCGCCCGAAACGTTCCAATTGGGTCAGGTCCACGTCTGCTTTTCGGAACGTTTCGCGGCCTGTCTCTGACACGGAGCAAGAAGCTCCGCTGACGAAGACGATGCGAATTATTAAGCTCACTTACTGGCTCCCCTCCGCAGCGGGACGATACGCCGATCATAATTCGTTCATTTTTAATTCGATGTCTACGTATTCGTGTGCCGCGGGGAAAAAACGAGAAGATTCACTAAGTAAATAATTGTCACCCTAATTGTTGTGTTTCATAATACGATATAACGTCTGTAATGTGCTTTCTTTTATTTATCAGGAACAAGCGCATATAAAGTGGTTTACAAAACAGTTGAGACATAATAAAGTTGCGAACTCATCAAACCGTCAAAATCTAGAATCATTACAGACGCGTTTGTCTAGTAAATATTATTAATTATTATTAATATTATTATATATATTATTTAGTGTTGTTATGATTATATTATTATATTATTATTATTACTATTGCTGCGCAAATCCGTCAGCAATGCCTCAACTTTGATGGTTTCTTGAGCTTCCAACTTCATTGTATCTGAGCAATTTTGCAATCCACTATACACTCGTTTGCGAAATGGTTTGAATATATTTTCTTCAAAGCACTTCGAAACACAGCTTACGTCCAATGGGAGAATTTGCTTTTGACTCTTTCTCATAAAACAAATTCTTTAATTAAACGTCAGATGTGTTGCGAAATTAGTTAAAGTGTTCACACATACACGCAAACGAGTGTATATTAAATTTGTAACTGGCTGTTATTTTTATATCAAAAAAAGATTCACTTTGTCGATACGACAAATCTAATTTGTATCATAGTGTCAAAACTCTCCTGCCTCCAACTCGAACTTTGACATTGCGACTTGTCCTTTCTTTTTAACACCCCTCATTAATCGCACTGCGTTATTACAGGATGAGTTAACGACACGAAGGGGAACCGCGCAAATTATCTCGATCGTATTTATTATTCCGTTTATCGGCGAAATGCCCACGCGTTATGCAAACTACGTCGTCGGAAGATTATCGATCCGGATAATTTACTTAGACGAGCTGTTCTTAGCGATAAAACGAGACTGCGAAGGGCTTTATCGCGCGCCAACTTTCTCAGCGATTCTCCCATTATCAAACCGTGACACAATTATGTTTTCTCCTCCGACTCCGACTCCGACTCCGACAGAGAGACAGAGAGAGAGAGAGAGAGAGAGAGAGAGAGAGAGAGAGAGAGAGAGAGAGAGATCGCAATTGTCGCTTTCCGCGTCGTCTGTCCGCGAATATCAATCACACAAGGAGGAAGTGCGTTTGTGCCGTTCAGTATCAAACTCGCGCGGAAACGCGACCGGACGATAGACGTTTCGGAAAATCGATGCGCGTCCCCGAATCAATGTCGTTACGTTACAGCAATCCTATGTCTGATCACGAGCGAGCTGCAAATACCGGGCGGCAATTAGCAGGAAATTTCAGAGACCGATACACATGCGTGATCGAAATTCAAAGAGCAAATAATCGAATCGCTATTGACGTTAGAAGAGCACGCCTTTAATTGTTGAAATCATCCAGCTGATCTACAGAATCGTGCATTGTTGCGTATTCACGGATACTTTCGTCCTGCGAATTTGACGCCGAATTCCCACTGAATGACGATAATTAATGATGATAATTAGAAGCACATATTTTTTTTCTAAATTACTATTAACGATGCAATTAGAGGTGCATATTTTTCTAAATTACCTTCACACATACGTATCTGTTTCAACTTTGCAACTTTGATTCCAACAATTCGCGCTGCATTCTTTCCCTTCCCCTCCCCGATGACGATTGCACCTCGATAACATCCTTCCTAGGAATTAAAAGAGCGCGCATACCGTCATCAACTTTTATGTTATTATTACGGCGTACGCGGAAACACACGGCGGGTTCATCTTCCACACACATCATGCACGTGTGGAAAATATCGTCGTTTGCGAGCTCGTATTTTTGCCGAATACGCGCTACGATGTAATCCGCTGCGGTGATCCAGCGGGAGCAAAAAGAGATTTACAACAGCGCTGATTAATTTCTGTTCTCCGCGGGGCCGTGTAACGTACGACGAATAACAGGGAGTGAACGCGCGTCCTTCCTCTCCTCCTCCTCGTCTTCGTTATTCGTCG
>NW_022639607.1:108787-120421 GCF_010583005.1 Odontomachus brunneus
TTTCTCTCTCTATCTCTCTGCCGCCCTCGCTTTCTGTTTGACTACGTCTTTCTCTCTCCGGCCACCCGCCGCCTCCACGCAGCCAGCCTGACGGCCCCCCAGGATCTCGTCAGAGCGACTCGACTCGTCGTCGACGGTGACTCGCGTCGCCCCGCGCCAGTCCGCCACCGACCTCGCGATCGTCCACGTCGTCGTCGTCGCCGTCGCCGACGCCGTCGCCGCCCGTCGCCGCCGTCGTCTGTCGCGTCGTGCTACTGGTGGTGGTGGTGGGTGGGTGATTAGTGCGCGAACGAGAAAGAGATAGCGAGAGAGGGAGAGAAATAAAAAGAGAGACAGAAGGAGGAAGAGAACCGGAAACCGCGCGCACGCACTCGCACACATATACACACATATTTATTACATATTTTAACAACCATCGAGTGGGTAATCAAGGTGGAGTGGCAGTCGATCGTCCGCCAGCAATTGACCGGTCGACTCGAGATCGAAAAGCGCGAAAACGCGGTTCACTTTGCGTCCGGGGTGTTTTCGTCCGTAGAGGTTGCTGGTGCGAACGAGGAATCCTCCCGGTGCGTGTTACTGTTGCTGATCGGAAAACAGCCAAGCTCGGTCTCCTCCGAAGACGCCCGGCGTCTATCGGGTCCCGGAACAGCCGCACGGAGACGCGGAGGACTCGTCGGGGGTAATTTGTCAAACTCGGAGTCAAGCGCGTCACACGGTATATTACAACCACCTAGCTCTATTCATTCATTTTTGTATGTGTATGTCGCGTGTACCCACATTTATACTTCGACAATATAGTACGTCATCGTAAGTATAGTCGCGAGACGATAATAGGGAGATGAATAGCGCCGGACCGAACAACTGTCGAAGTGTTGTTTGGACTCGCGTAATGAGCAAAGTGGTATACTTGCGCAACGGCACGTCGAACGTGACTGGCCCGTACTTTCAATGGCGTGGTCACGTTTCCGCGTTTAACTTAACGAGGCGCGCGGAGGGTATATGCTTCTTCAAGAACACTGCTTCACCAGATGCCGAATGAGCGACGAAACCGCGATAATCGAGCTCGCGACAGCCGCGCGTCACAGGAAATCGGTTTCTTCTCCTCGCGATCTCTTCGAAACTTGGAGTTATGGTATCATTTCTCTGTTTAAACCATCTTAACCATCTTAAGAGTAACTTAGAAAACACCCTATTATTGACAGCCATGACTGATCATTCTTAGTCATTGACACCTTGGAAAAGTTTCGTTTTTCTTGAGACCAGTAGCTCACAGTTCTTCACAGTTTTTCACAGTTTTAATTGGGAAGTTCTCTTTTAAGATCATCGAGTGCTAGCAAAAAGTTTAACTGCTCCTCTGGTCGCATGAAAAATCAGGTTCTCTTTTAGAGTGTCAATGACTAAAATCAATGATTTGGTGTTTTAGACTATATATGAAAATCTTAATAACTTAGATAAAAATACGATAGAAAAGTAATAAAGTTTTTATGCTTAAATCATCTGAGGGAAAATTATCGGGGGCTAATGTGAAATACTCAATTATTGAGACCCACTGATTGATCCTCCTTAGTCACTGATACTTTTGAAGAAGTTCGATTTTTCTTGTGACCAGTAGCTATTGTTCGCAGTCTTAGTTGCGAAGTTCTTTTGTGAGATCATCGAGTGTTAGCAAGAAGTTTAACTGCGATACTGATCGCATGAAAAGCCAGTTTTTCTTTTAGAGAATCAATGATCAAGGAGATGTCAATAATTGGACGTTTCAGCCTACATACGAAAGTTAATATCCTGAGATGATAGAAAAGTAATGAAGTCTCGGAGGAATTTCAGTGCCTTCGTGCTTGCGCAAAATTTTCAATTTTCCAATATTTTTATTTTTATTTTTTCCTCACTCGCATATTTCAAGACTGACAGTCGGGATAACGCGATCGATCAAAGTTGCCGTGCAACGCGCCCCAGAAGCCATCAGGACGTGGACATTCCCGACTATTTCCTCCTCGGTCCCCTCTGACTTTCCACTTCTCGGAATTCCTCCGTGCATCGGCTCGCTCTATGCGGAAGAGACGAGTTCCTGACGAGCTCACGTCATTGTCATAAATTCCGCGACAATACAATTCGTTACGGCCGCGTCTCCCCGGCGCGACGATTTCACGTTGTTTTCGATGATGTAACCGCGACGCAGCGACGACGACAGGACGACGAGGAAACGACTCGGAAGAGAACGTGGATCTCGGTATGGCGCCGTGCGGAATTTCAATGTTCCCGCATAGGAGAGCGCGCTTCCGCGAGCGAGACAGTCGCGAATTTTCTAATTAAAGTTACCGCGTAATTACGAGGAACGAGGGAGAAAAAGAGAAAGCAAGAAAGCGAGGAAGAGATGAAGAAAGACACAGAGGACGATGTGAAAGTCACTGCCGTCGTTCTCCTCGCGTTAACGAATCCCGAAGAGGGTAACGAATTGCACCCTCTGAAAAAGGTCGGGCAGACGTCGAAAAGGATCGCGGACAACGTCGCGATCGAACTCGGGCGAGATTCCGCGCCGATGGGTCAACCTACTGAATCTCGGCCTCTTCTGTCGACGTTTGTTTTGTGTCGCGAGCGAGACTATGGCCGCAGAAAAGGAAGAGACGAAAAGAGTTGCTTAATCAAGTGCCGTCGGCGTAATTAATTCTTTTAGACTCGGTTACCCCGGCGGTTTTAATTAATTAACTTTCGTCAGCAACCGCGAGCGTCGCATTCGGGATCATAACTCTAAGTAACTAACTCTACGACATAATATAAGTGGGGCAGGAATGCGAGGCGAGGTTTAGTGCAATTAGCGTTAATTGACTTTTAAATATGCTCCGCCCCGACCGATATATTATAGCGTGCGCGCGCGCGTATAACATACTTTTCGTCTATTTCCCGCGTGCACTTGTCACTCGTAATAAATTAAGCGATAGTTTACTGCAGTTACGCCACTATCACGATCGTCGTAATTCGCGCTTCATTAATTTTCCACGTTACGTGCAGAAAACTGCATTTAAATAGAAAAAGTGATCTCGGTCTTTCTAGTAACTGGCCAGGAATTCTGATTAGTTTAAATTCTAAGCGACGCTTGCTTTACCAGTAAATGAACGGTAAATGGACGATATTAGTTAGTTTCTAACTAGTTTTTGATCAGTTTCTAGACAAACTTTGCATCTGTATAAAATTCTGTCAAATAGTTTCTATCGTTTAATTTTACACGTTCTTGTATATAAAATATTACATTTTATTATTAAATAAAAAAATAGTATGAAACTTGTATTTCAGGAAGTGGAATCTTTTTGCACGCCAAGTCATTCATTATTGAAATGATTGCAACTTTATGTTTAATTACCATTTTTTCCTGTCTAGTTCCTGGCCAAGAAAGATTGGTCAGTATTCCCGAATTTTTGCCAGACAGAAAAACTGTTCAGTATTTAATTAACATTTTTATTGCCTAGTTTCTGCCCAGTAACTGGCCAAGAAATATTGGCCGGTATCTTCCTGTTCAGTTTCTAAACAGTTACTATCTAATAAATCCTAGCCAATAAAAACTTACCAGTTTTTGGCTAGTAATCAATTCTTCGTATACTCAAAAGAAAACAAATTCTTCTTTTGAGTACACGATAAAATTTCTAAAATTGGTGATAAGCATATTTTAAGACCGCTCTATCAAGAAAATATTCTTTGCTGAAGATAACTATTGCTTAAGAGATGAAAAATAAGCTGAGTGATCGCTTTGTTTCAGTAATAGAATGATATTTCTCTGTGTGTGCGAGCGCTAGCAATAAAAATTGGCCGCTCTAACGCGTCCCACGTTGCGTGTCGAAACGCCTGTGAAATTTAACCGTCGCTCTTCCCCTCGCTCGTATCGCGCACATCGTAGACGCCGAGAATTACGCCCCGTCGAATTATAACACTTCCGAATGCTGGCATGTGACGCGAGAATCTCTCGCGTTGACGTTTATTGAGCCGGCTCGGGTGTCTCAGCAGACGACCTCCATACGGAGCTTCGACACGAAAACCCCGCGACTCTTTCGCGAATAATTGAACGGGACGCTGCGTGCCGAAACCAGGCAACCCGGACCCACGAATCCCGAGGTAAATCGAGTTAAAAATGCAGGGCTTAGCGTTACTGACGCGATTAATCGATACAATTAACTCTTTTAATCTCGTGAGAGCCGACTCACTCTCGCGTAACACTGTCGTGCTCCCGCTCGCGGCAATTATTCGCAACTGAAATTGACCGAACTTCAGTCTGCGGAGAATGATCGTCGATGCGTTCAACCATCCATCGATTAGTCGACCGATCGATCCATTCAAAGTTGGACGCGAGTTGGACGCGAGAGCCTCTCGCGAACGTTGCGTCGCGCCAGCATGGGGAACAGTGTCGTTTCCGCGCATTTCCGCGCGAAACGTCGCCCTGCACCGCAATCTCGTCGACATCAATCTCGGACGTTGACGCGCGTAAAAGTGCAGCTGCACCGTTGCACCGCGCTGCCGCACATCAGTGACATCGCGCGGATCATCGGTTGACGGAACGCAGCGCGAACAACCGTGTGCGAACAGCTGCAATGTACATGCAAGGTTTTATCTTCTTTAAAATTGTTCTGTGAACATGATATTTGTATGATATTACATTAATATTAATATGATTAATATTAATATTCATGAATATTGTATACAAACACACAACATATTATAATATACAAAGACGTTTCTATTATTCAGATTCGAATCGAATCGGGCGAGATTCGATTAGATTCAAATCCAAATCCTTACTATTCGAATCCGGACTATTTGACAATTTCGAATTATATAAATTTAAATGCAGACTTCGCATCAGCAATCTTAAAGTCATATTTCCCGTTAATCAGCAAGACTGAACCTATAATGAGTAAAAGTTAATAAAGAGTACCTTAGTAAACATTTTAACCCTACTTTTGATCTGAAATTTTTAACATTTGTTTAAAAGATCAATAAATATTTAACACATAGAAATTAAGTCCTACTTAGCGCCTCTAAATAGTTTCAGAGTATTAAAGTAGGCGGTAATATGAGATCAAATTTCGACTTGTGTGAGCAAATCACACTTGGACCTTCCTACTTGTCGAGCCTTAAAAAATCAATTAACGCAAAATTGAATAATTAGGACAAGATAGTGGAATCCCCTAATATTAGTATTCAGGACAGATTGATGAGGATAGTTAAAAAGTTGATTTACCGCGTATATTGCATGTTAAAAAAATATTCGATGCGTGTTATCACACATTCAAACATTATTAGTAGTTTAAAATTATTCGCACTAATATCTACCAAATGGCTCCTATAAATCATGCTACTAAAATTTAAATTTCTCACACACTTTTGCATATTTTATCTATCTTTTTGCACTTGATTTACAATTTTCATCCGAACTTCAGGAAGAATATAAATTTAGAGTCGACCGCGTTGTTCCGCTCGACAAAAGTCCGACTTCGAATTCGTCGTGGGATTTACGATGTTTCCGGAAAAAATACGCCAGTTTTCGTTGTGCAAAACGTGGCGCCACGCGCGCGTGCACATCATCTGAACGCGTCGTTCATGAAAATAACGACGCGTGGCCTGTGGCATGCCGGAAAACTCGAAATCGCCAGCCGCGATTAGTGAGAGCCTCGTTGAGTCGGCAGCATTTCCCGGCGGTATAACACGTAAAACACTTGACTCGGAACCTATTCCTAGATACTCCCGGACATTCTATATTTTGCATGGACCGCGTGATGTGAGAGACTATCCTTATTGTGTCACATGAAAATCTCAGCGTCACGTCGAATTACTCAAACGCGAAAAGAGAATCACACGTTTAATTATACTCTTGGTTTGTATTAACAGTCATTACTTAAAACTCGTCTCACGTGAAATAGTCAGATTTGAATTGATAAAATTGAGAAAAATTTAGGTCTAAATTTTTCAGGCAAACCGTACGATATACGCGCCGTTACATTTGCAATCACTGTTCCACTGAAAAACTCGCATCTAACTCTAAATTCAAATCCAAGAATTTCACTTCAAGCAAGTTTCAAGTAGCAACTATACAGACTTCAATGTAAAGCTATGATGAGACAAAAAAGTAGTTGAGTTAACGAAACTTGAACAAAATTTTTAATCGATTGAAAGAATTATATAGCAATAATAAGTAGAATTATATAGTAGTAATAAAAGTTATCAATTGATTCAGTGATTGTGATTTGGTCAGTAACTATATTAAAGCAACTTATTATTGCACCTCAATGCAAATTTGTTCGATAGATATAATATGTCTTTGAAGGTGATCGACGATTTTGTCGATCTAACTGCTTTTTTCCTCAGTGCAGAATCACATGACGCAAGACTTCATGTTTTCTGATATGCATATTGACCAGTAGCTCAGTTCACTGCACAGATCTTCCAATGTTACGAATAGCGATTTATGCAGTGAACTGAACTGCATCAATATGCACGTCAGAAGATATGAAATCATGTGTAACGTGATTTTAGCTTAACAAATGAAATCTATAAGTTCTTAGAAACACTGTTTGTCTTGAGATTCAAGCGAGACTATACGCGTTCTCTAGGTATTTTTCGTTATCCGACAGGGAGATATTCGGCAGAGACGTCGTTTGTATTACTTCACTGCGGGAGGAGCATGACTTTGGTATTCAGAAGTAGGAGAGACCGGAACAATGGGTCTCACGCGAGTGTTTGCGGCGCGAAAGTGCGCGAGGAGCGTCGGCGTCAAGTGCCGCGATTGTCGAGCTGGCCGCAAATCCCCCTAGTCTAGTGTTTGCGCGAGTAATTTCAAAAGGGCGTACTTTAGAAGAAGGCAATAAGGATGAAATAATTGTCTTTTCCATCGTGAGACGATGAGTGTCGCCAGCGCGCGCGATCTCTACTCACAGACTTGAGTTCTTTCGCGCTCCTCGGGATGTTAACAAACATCGTTGGCCGGACGATATTTCGCACGAAGGAGACTGAAGGCAATCGGATTCGCGCCGATAAATCGCTCGTCGTTCCTCTCGCACGGGCGCGAAAGAACCACCACCTCGTCGTCGGCGACTTCGAGCGTTTCCAAGGGATTCGGATGTCCAAAGGATTTATCCCGACGATAAATGAGTATTTGGCAATCGGCGAGTATGTTTATCGGAGTAGCGCGGGGATAGGAATCCACCGTCGTAAATTTATCGTCTTATTTACTCGTATCGACGGCTGTGTTTGCCGGCGAGTATATCGAATGCGAGAGCACCGATGTACGGGAAGAAATAGTCCGGATATATGGGCGAGCAGATAAGGACGATAAGGGGACGAGAGGCGTGCTCTAGCTCGCATTCGATGTATATCCCGATTTTCCGCAGGGGGTGAGTTTCCACCGACGTGGCATAGCGCGCGTGTAAAGAGGTAAAGACAGAGAGGAAAGGAAAGAGAGAGAGAGAGAGAGAGACGCGGTTTGCCCCGGACGGTTAAAAATGCCAGTTATTCACGCGTCCTTATTTATATCCGCCTTATATCGCGCGAGGGCTGATTTATCATGGCGCGGCTTTCGTTCGCGCGCGAGGGATGCTGATATACGCCCGTACATTAATTCCGCGGACATTCTTACGCGCTTTCTCCCCGGCTCCAACTCGCTATCGCCGGATTATTTTCAGCGAAATTCTGCAGTCGCGCTGATTCACGCGCGATTTGAATTATCGGAATCTGAGAAGGAGAAAAAGAGACAGAGATAGGGGGGAAAGTTTCCGGCATGCACGGATCATCGATTTTCGCAC
Organism: Odontomachus brunneus; assembly: GCF_010583005.1. Lineage (NCBI taxonomy): Eukaryota > Metazoa > Arthropoda > Insecta > Hymenoptera > Formicidae > Odontomachus > Odontomachus brunneus. The sequence goes on from NW_022639607.1 coordinate 116,569, forward strand.
GAAAAGAAGTCTTGCGGTAACGAGACGCGAATGATCGGTCATTACGGACATTTAACAGGAAGAAGGGCTGTCGAAATGGTGCAATAATACAATCGCCATTTTGAAAACTCGCGCATTTTCAAAACCACCGAAATGTTCGTCTCGCATTCGTCTCATGTTCGACAATGATTACAAGGTTCATTGAGATGACAGTGCGCGAAAATTTGTATATCTCTCTACGGGAATTTACCTTCTTGATATAACATCTTAAATTAATAAAAAAATAAAAGAAGAAAGATCAAGGAAGGAAGCAAAGAAATACGAGAAGCAGAGCAGAGGAAGACAAAAAGGGAGAGAGAGAAAAAATAAAAAAGCAAAGACAAACAAGAATAAATAAAAAGAGAAAGAAAACAAAACGCACTTATTAAAATTTAACATCTCCCTCTTATCTCCAAATGCTACAACATACTTTTTTAAGATGGATCAGTAAAGATGCTTTTAATTAAATAATTAAAATTTTATCACTGATCTCCGTGAGTACTCACTGATTTTCAATGGAAATACTCCCGCTTTACTGTTTTGTCTTATATCTTACGGAGTCTGATCAGTAGAAGCAAGAATATACTGTAAAATTTTTGTAATATATAAATCCGTTCTACGTTATACCAAATATAACTTTCTTTTAAATATAACGTTTGCAATAATGAAATTAACGACTACCATGAGTCTCGCATACAATGATCTGTCTGTATTCGTAAAGTGTATCATTCAATCAATAAGAACAGTCGCTACTATTAATTGATTCTTTCAGGGTGATTTACTGATCGCAGTGTTATATTTCTAACTGAACTCTCTCTGCAGTTACAAGTATAGCATTTCAGTGGAGAATATACTGATTGTACTTAAGGCAATAAAGGACTGAGGATTTAAGAAATGTTCGAATTTAGGTGACTGGATACTATAATCTTAAGTAGATAGTAGATAAAGACATATAAAGAAGGTTAACGAAATTATAATAATAAGCCCGCGCGATTAACGGAACAGCTAATAACAGGACATCGAACTGCTCGTCGCGTTGTTTGCAACACGCGTACGATTAAATTGCGTATGCAAATTTCAGAGGCGACAGGGGTTTATTTCGCGTTTAGCTTGCGAGTAATTAAAGTACGAGAGAAAACATAATTTAATGGCACGATCGGAATAATTGATCGTTATTACAATTCCGCGATCCACCTCCCGTTCGTGTTACTCGTGTCGGTATAATTAAACTCAAAAATATAATTCGCATGTTATAATTACTGGAAGCTCCGGTTTTCTGGTCGAGCGATCGCGAGTCTCGAAGGAGCCAGAATCACGCCAATTAGCCGATATCGCGGCCAAGTATGAGGGAGCGGCATTACGAATTCCGGATGATAATCGACGTTATACTCCGCGGTGCGCGGCCCTACGAGCACCGTATAAATTCGGGCGCTATTCAGCGACGACGAGCATTAAGACCGGCCAACCTGAGGGGGTTGTAACTTTCCTCGGCTTAAGCGTTTACGCGGTTATTATTGCGTGATAAATCGCCCAGAGTATGCATGGCATGCATCTCTCGCGGGGGATCCTGGCTGCAATCCGTTTTGTTAATTAGCGTATGAAAACGATTCGCCGGAATTTACGGGACCCTTGTGGCGAGGGCGTCGTGCCCCGCGCGTCTCCTCGGGCCCATCCGCGACATTTCCTCCTTATCCCGATCATGTTTCAAGGAATGGATACTCGCGTTAATCACTCGCGATCGTGCCAATTAGACCGCGCTCAGGATCGGGGTGTCGCGATGCTTCGTCGAGCCTGCATCTTTGAGACGTTCGAAAAGCGCAAGAGCAGAAGGGGATCCTCGATTTATCCGTTCTCGCGAGGAATGTGAATTTTCTTTTTCTTGCTGGATCAATGTTCGGCCCCTCAGCAGCAGGCGCGACGGTAAATGGAGAATGCGACCGCGATTCTTCGATGACGGAAGCAGAGACTGTGATTGCCGCTCGAGCCGAGTCGACGCTCGTCGAACACTCATCGACTTTCATACGGAGACAACGTGTACCTCCGCGTATGGAGGAGATGCAAAAACATGTGCATCGTAAGCCGACTTCGATCTCGGAGCTTAGCAGTCTCTCCCTTTCTCTCTTTCTCCGCTTCCACTTTCAGGCGCCCACGAATCCGCACGGGAAAGCCTCGAGCGCTCTTATAAACTCGAGGCCTTTCGAAACCGCTATTTCTCTCGTCAAAATATAAACAGTCACTCAAAAATTCAACGCCGACCCTCGAAAGAGGATCCCTCCGTATAAATTTGCTTTTAATAATGATTTCAAGTGACACATAGATCGATGCGATTTCGCCGGGCGACGAAGTTACGTCGAACGAAGTTATGAACATGAGATACAGTAATACAGAGATACATGAGTACAGAGCGCGACCCTCCCAGTGGATTAGCTCGTTACACTATCACACACGTTGCCCGTGTATTTTACGGTATGTAGCCGTTCGTTCCGTCAAAATTCACGCGTAATCCTCCAATAGAGCAGTTAAAAATCCGCTTAGCCCCTGGCTAATCTTTTTATTACCAAGTACTTGTTACAAACGCGCGCTACTGTGCGCCATTGATCCCTAAATCTGTTCAAGGATGTACTACCCATATCCCAAAAGTGATGAGAACATGTAGGAGAAATTAGAGATTAATCTGTCTGCATCTCTAAAAATGATCGTAAGTAACTTGACTGATTCAAAACCTGAATCAAAAGTTATTCCACTTTGAAGTATAAGTAAACATGATGATATAAAATGACATACTATTGACGTTTGAGACTTCTTCAATGCGTCATTGAAACGTCATTCGACGTTATTGTACTACTTACAGCTTTGTGAAAACGTGATGTTGTAAAAATATATTGTTATTCAACTCGTATCGTATATGTGTACGATACGTTTTTACACGAAAAATAAAAATATTAGCGCAATTCTAATTTTCAGTCGCTTTTTACATACCACTTGAACTCATGCACTAATCTCAGCGATATCTTGTGTATTAGAATTAAATATCATAATCGTAATATATCACAATTAAAAGTATTCAATTGTGAGAGAAATAATTGGAAATTATATATTTAAAAGGAGAAAAATGTCCCAAAACAGTCAGGACACTAATCATTCGCAGAGAGGCAGCGGTGTACAACTGCTCTTATTCCGTTCATCGGTGGATTTACCATTATACATGCACTATGATAAATTACACTCTGAGAGAGTGTTAAGATTGGATACTCACCATTTAGCGATGAAATCCACCGACGTTCAGTCAGCTCCACTAATATCCCGCCAAATCCATCGACAAAACTCGCTACTGAATAGTCCCACGTTGATTACACTTCACTGCACTCGCGACGCGATTTATATTTGTATCTTTAACGATATTTTGCAATTATTTCGACGATATCAACGAACGGTTTTCATTAATCCCGGAACGAAATTTACGAGTTTGTTTAGTGAATTCGTTCGATGAGTGTTTATCACGATACGGCCAGTTCTGTCGCGAACACATTCGCCACTCGCGTGAAAAGCTCACGAATTAAAAAACGATCGCGCCGATAAAGCCGCAGTCGCACGTGTGCCCGCAATCTCCGGCAGATCTGAAACAAAAAACAAGTTTCCTGGTCAGCTGTATCGATAAATGTATCAAGCTCAATCTATCAAACGCGAATCAAAGTTTCAAGACAATGAATTTTTCTATCAAATCAATGAAAATTAAAAAATGATAATACAGATAGAATAAAAATTATATTATCATCATTACTATATATATATATATATATATATATATATATATATATATATATATATATATATA
>NW_022639607.1:121077-147269 GCF_010583005.1 Odontomachus brunneus
TATATATATATATATATATATATATATATATATATATATATATATATATATATATAATATAAAAAGTAATCACTCTCAAGATTTGAGAATGCCACCACTGCTCAACGAAATAGCACAGAATCAATTTAGTTCGTTACTAAATTTTCAATGTCTAACTGAGAAAAGAATTATCATAATAAATTAGACATTTTGACATGAAAGATTTAGCAACGAACACCTTACGTTTGGCTCTGACAAGCACTCTCGTTCCGAGATAACACGATTTATTTAAGATAGAGGATTCGTGGTATCTCACTGTCGAAAGCATTTTTCTACGACCCAAGATACGCGCAGAACTTTTTTCGCTCTCGGGCAGGCACGAACGCCTTAAGAAATATCAAAATTGATCTTATGCAACGGAAATGCTATCTCGCCCGGACCGTATGATCATAGAGCGCGACGTGAATGAGAATAAATAAATGACTGCCGCCGTCGTGCGTCGACTTGACGATGAGCCAAACATCTGGGGTTTTGTTTGCCGCGCTCCATATTGATTTTGTGGATCGCATTGCAGCCCGTTGAGGTCAGAATACCGCGAAGGAACTTATATACCGCGAGAGAGAGAGAGAGAGAGAGAGAGAGAGAGAGAGAGAGAGAAAGAGTTGTGTCTTAAGAATTTCTCAATATCCCACTCCGATAGTATTCTCGATGTGGCCGCCGAAATCAGTTTCAAAATGAGTTCGGCCGTGCGTTGAAAAGCTATCGAAAGCCGCGCGGAATCACGGACATATTACCGCTAAACGACAATCGTATTCTAACGGGTCCGAATAGTTTTAATAATGTGTGGGCTTTCTACAATAAGCCATTAGTCGTAACACATAACGCATAACACATAAGATATAAGAAAATCCATCAATTACAGTTCTTCAGAATAAAAACGAAGAATTCTGATCGGTGGATTCTCTTATGCTTTATGTGTTATGCGTTACGACTAGTGGCTTATTGTATTTAGAAAGCCCATTACACCTAATGATATTGAGGAGCTTATTCGCCGGATGTGTATTATCAGAGCGTCCAAGATTTTCAGTAACGTATCAAGAAAGTTATTTATTTCATTCACTATTTATCGAACAAACTTACGTTCTTATATATTTATTTCACTATCAAGATAATAAATGTTAATTTGAAACTAATGTCACAATACCGTCTATAAAATAGCAATTCTCTTCCTACAATTGACCATTACACAAATACAGTAAATACTATTTTTTCTTCTCTATGCCGCATTTCCTAATATGTAACATTTATAACGTATCACTTTTCACGAAGTTACACTGGAATAATGGTCAACTGTATTGCTTGTATCACCTATGTACATATATATATATAATAGAATGGCTGTCTGTATATTTCTTGTCGGTTTGTATATTCATTAACCCCTAAATCCTGTGACCGATTTACATATTTAACCAAATTTTGCATAGTTAGTCTTTAGAGCCTTGCGGAAAATACAGGCTACATGAAACCTAGACACAACTCACCCTGTATCCCTCATTTCATCCCCTTGGCTTGGTGATAATTTAAGTTTAAATGTTCTAGATATAAGAACTCCGGGCAACGCCAGATAGTTCAGACAAAAAAAGTGAGATAAATTACGATATGTAATGGTTAAATTACAATGTCCAATATTAAATTTCTCACAAACGGTGTGGCAATTCGAAACTTTAGCCATGAATGTATTTAAATATTATTGTTGTTAGGACCAAATAAACGTATAGGAAATATTGCAAGAAATAGGAGAAATGAAAATCTTTATCAGTAAATTGTGTGTGATTCGGATTATAAATGCTAATAATATTTAATTTAAAATTACTTTTACCAAGCCTCAATTAACTTAATCGTCGTTTAATTCCGTTGTAACCAGCAAATAGTTATTGGCCAATTCTGCTTGTTACAATAGAATTAATCGACGATTAAGTTAATCGAAACTTGATAAAAGTCACCTTAAATTAATAAATATTATTAACATTTACAAATATTTATTTATTATATTATATATTTTATTGATAAAGACTTTTATCCAATTTTTTGCAATATTTCCTGTACGTTTCCTAAAGGTCCTAACCACATCATTTATTTTGATAGAAAACGTACTTTTTTATAGTGAAACTTATCACTTTAATATTTATATATCTTTAATATATTCATTAATTTCATGAAAAAATAATTTAAGATTTCAAACGCCGCAAAAGGAGGCTAAACTTTTCTTGGGTCACTTTTAGATAAGCATTTTGGTTTAAGTGAACAAACTCCTTGACTATCATATCTTCTCGGTAATTCTTCGCTCAACCCGTCCTCCCCAACCCGTTATCAGGCGTAGTTGTGCCGTGGGAGAGAATCTTTTGCTCGGATCCTTTCCGAGAATCCTTGCGCAGAAAATCCTCTTCAGCAATATTTAAGGATATACTACGCCTGCAAAAGTAACGAAGTGAATCGTCTGCGGAGGATAAAACGCGAGCATTGCCGCGATTGTTACGCGACTCTCCTTTGTGGAATCAGACCGGTAACGCCGGTGTCACGTTTCGGACGTTTGCATCGGGCGGAACAGCGATAACATAGCCCGAACGGGAATTCAAAGGCCGATTCAGTGGTCAATAACCGACCTCCAAGAGAGACGAGAGAACCCGGCAGGGGTGGCAGCTTGCAAAACATTTAAAAATAGCCAACGAACGCAGAAGCCCACGCGCAACCTTGAAAACTTTTCCTCGGCATGCTATCAGGCAGGCTTTCCTCGTTATCCGCGAGTGCTCCACAGCAACATCGCGAATTATTCCGCGGCGGCGGAACGCCTTGTGTTTACCGATGTCCGCGCGCAATATATATTTTTAAAACGCCGCTCTCTTTTGCACTCGCCCCCGCGCGCGACGTGAAATTTCGCATCCTCTTGAGTGTGATCTGTAAATGTGTGTGTGGGCTTATTTTTAAATTTCCTCGCGTTACAAATAACTACGTTTTCGAGACGTTGAGACCTATGCGATTACCGTACCAAAGGAATATTAATACGACAAGAGGGCAACTGTAAAGAAAGTTAATTAATTTTCTAGTGAATCTGCATCTTTCATTGAACGAAACTTTTACCGATTCTGGAAGTATCGTACTGCCGTTTTAATAAAGGGGAGAAGTCGAATCGCATCGCGATGTTGTCTGTCAGAGAAGGATCCAGGAATCAAATCGTACAATTGACGCGAGAAAGCGATCGATTTCACGTCATATCGACTCTCTCGCGACTGTCAAGTCGACAATAATCATCTTTCGTTCCCGTCAGCTGACTTAAGTGCGAGATGCAAAGAGAACGGGGAATTTCATTCGGAAGTGTCACGGCGGCACGCGCACCGGCACGCTTAAAATTCGCCGCGAAATTACTTATGGCAGCGCGGAAAGGGCGAGTCGATCGCGTGCTCTGACGCTTTCCTCCTTCTCTCCATGGACGACAAACAAGCGTGGGAGGTTGCCGAAAGTTCTGCCGAGGCACGTCCGCGAATGTAAATAGAAGTGAAACGCAAATGGGTGCAATTATAATTCTCGCCTGAGAGCGCCGACAGGGCGGAACTTCGAGTTTCATTCAAATTTACGAAGGAAGAGGCGTCGTGCGCGCGCGCACTCAACAGGGAGGCCCGGAGGGACTCCTCGCAGAATGAGTTCTCGCGAAAATAGATCAGCGCCCACCGAACTCATCGGAATTTGTCTGATTTGTGTATATTCGAATTACAAATCGCGTTCCTCGCCAATAAAATGGAGGCCGCAGAGACTGCGCCGTCAAGGCAAGTCAAGCTCTCGAACCCAAATCCGTTAAATGCGACGTGTCAGAAAATTCGAGCGACGGAGTGCGAAATTTCTGTTATAAGTGATATCATTGTATTTCCCGTGAAGAGGCTCGTCATTTCTTAACTTGTCGGAATTTATCTGATTTGTGCACATTCAAATTACAAATCGCGCTCCGCACCGATACAAAGAAGGCTGCAGTTGTTGGGAAGAGCTTTCAAATCAACGCCCTTTAAATCCGATATGTGACAAAATTTGATCGAAAAAAGACAATGCGACAAACTATCAAGAATCGCCGTAAATGAAACGCGCGAGCGCGAAAAGATTGATTAATCGACCTCGCATTCCGAATATTTCCCGGGGATTTGAAATGACACTCGCGTCGTCGATACATAAATAATTCTCTCGCTTAAGAAGAAATTAAATCATGAGACGCCGAATTAAATTTAATTGAGGTGTATATATACTGTGAACGCGTCGACGGACAAACAAATCACGACACGCGTATACGGAAAAAGAAAGAGAAAGAGCACGAGGGAGCGAGTGAGAAAGAAAGAGAGAGATCACACTCGGATTAGGCTCGAACGAGGCTTGCGTAACGCTTGCGTGGCACACGTGCGATTGCGAAATTCGTCGGCGTACTTTTCGCCTGGGCTCTGTGCGACTGATCTGCGAGGGGAAAATCTGTAACGTCTTCTCTTCGTCGTCAGTGTTTCACGAGTATTTTTGCACCGTTCCGCCCGACCAGACGTCACGCGATAAAATCGTATCTGCGCAAAGGTTATGAAATGCCACACTGAGAGAAAAATGTTTGGTATTTGTAACTATAATTGTATAGAAAAATAATTACTATAAATTATGATCAAGACAACCATTTTTTAGTCAATTGCATATAATTTAGTGATAATAATCTTACATGCATGTTACTACTATTATCTTCGTGTTGAATCAACCAAAAAATATAGTTGGGTCCAATCTGGTACCAATTATATTTTTTAGTTGTTCCAATACGAAGATAGTAGTAATAATATGCATATAAGGTTATTACCACTAAAATTATAGTGCAATTGACTAAAAAATGGTTGTCGACCATAATTTATAATAATTATTTCTCTATATTATAGTAATTATTTCTCTATATTATAATTACAAATATCAAGCATTTTTCTCTTAGTACATAGGCAAAAACAATATGCAGGATATATATACGGAGAAAAATAATTTTGCTCTTTTGCACGACCATTTTGCATGATTTGCAAAATCATCGTTGCTACTACATATTTGTAATGACAATAAAAAAATTTAGTTGACATAACTAATTTTACAAATTATTCGTTATCAGAGCAGAAATAGTTTCGTTGCTATACGGAAAAAAAGATTTGCTAATATATAGACAACTAAAAATATTAACTGCAGGAGAAAATTTTCTTGCTTTCATAGTAAAAGTTATTTAGTTATAATAGCTAAAAGATTTGCTAATATATATATTAGTAAATATATATACATATATATAAAATAAAAAAAATTTTTTGAGTGTATTTGTCCTGAGAATCACGTTAATTTGCTATCAATGCAAAATAATATATCCTTAGCAAATTTATTTGCTACCGGAGCAAAACTGCAACTGCTTATATAAATCCATCATGGTTCTTACAGCAAAATAATTTGTAGATTCAGCAAATTATATCTAGTAATTAGTAACTAGTACTCTTAGTAAATCTTTTTGCTGTCCATATAATAACGATAAGATTTTGCTGGACTAGCAGAAAATTTGCTAGGTCAGCAAATTATTTTACTGCGTGTAGGAAAAAACCAATAGGAGCTAAGCGCAGAATGTCATATACGAAGAGTTTAATATGATTTAATATCATGAGAAAAACTTTTAATGCAAAAACGTTTCGGTTGATTACTCAATACTAAAGATATACTCAATACTAAAATAATATTAGAAGACATCGGAAATACGGTGTCAATCCAATTCAGTAAATAAAGTCTTGTAAAAAAAAGTCCAAAAGTGTTGTGTCTGCGGTAGACGAAAGTGATGGTCAAAAGAGCAAGTGTCATTCACCTAAACGTTTCCCGACAATTGGAAGAGAGTCAAATAGATCAGAGTGAAAAACCCTTGAGTTCAAAAACTGCGAGCAACACCCGTCCTAAAAGCTAGTCAAAAGGATATAAAAGAAAGAACAATATTTTATCACAAACAAGCAGTACAATTCTAATTTTACGACACTTGCTCTTTGAATATTCTTACTCTTGATGACTAATTAACCGAAACGTTTGCATTAATTCACAACAGTTTTTCTAATGTAACATTAAACCACATTAAACTCTTCGCATATGACATCCTGCGCTTGACTCTTGACATATTTGATTGTACATCATTTGAGCTTTTACTTTATTATTAATATACAGAGTATCTGAATTTAAAAAATGTACGACCGATCATGTACACATAGAATTTGTTAAACTGAATGAAGGAATCTTTAGCATTTCGTAAACTACCACGTAAATTTTCGAGATATTGCGCGTTATCACACATTCCGAATTCTTCTGTAATTAATAACTCAAAATTTCACGTGGCCATTTGCAAAATGGTAGAGGGATTTTGTGTTCAATTTGACGTGATCCATGTGTACATGTTATGAGCCACTTTGCGTCAGGCACTCTGTATATCGATAGGAGGGTATAAGCAAGAGAAACGGCCGAGCTTTTTCCTCTTGCCACATATCCTCTTCTCTCTCCAGGTGGACGAAATGACGACTTGTCCGATATTAAGTACTTTTGAACTCGATATTTATGGGCAACATCGGTATAAACGAGAAACACGGCGGCACGAATGAACGAGCGAACGAACGGGTTTGTATTATTATCGGGAATATCGACACTTCGCGATATACGCGAAATTATTCGCGTGGTGCGATGATAATCAGCGAACGAAAGAATCATCATTTAATTAATCTCGCCAGCGTGATCAACGATCGCAGTTAGAAAGCACATTAACGATCGGTTCTTGGATTACGTCGATATTGCCGTCCTTCTCCCTTTCTTTCTCTCTCTCTCTCTCTCTCTCTCTCTCTCTCTCTCTCTCTCTCTGGCTTTATTATTCATAATTTGGTCTATGATCGTGCGGGCGAAATTACGGAACACGGAAATAAATCACCGGCTATTTCCGGTCGATTAAGCGGGGCGGAACCTATTCTATTGTTATTAATTCTATTGCTATATAACGTAACCATTAATTGCAGTTTATGCTCGATAATTATAATAAATAGAGATTGGTGCGGATTTGCGCAGTATGCAGGAGAAAAAGGAAAAAAAGCAGTCGGATCTGAGAGACCGAGACTGCATTAGTCTAGATGTTCATCGAATCGAGTCGTAAGTAATTCCTTGCGAGAAGATGCTAAATATTAATTTTCTTGGAACGTTTACGGCAAGAGTCGACAAGCTACTGTTAATCAGGAACGCAAGGCAGCGTTAATAAAGATGAATATGTATTCGAACCAGCTCCGTTATAAAGTGTTTCGTACACGAAAATGAGTTTATAAACGAATCATATTATCACACGTCACGCAAGAATTAAATCGACGTAAGCAACTTGACTGAACGCAAGATGTTACACTAAAAGAAAAATTATCTGAGAAATAGAAAATATTGACTCGGTTGTGTGAGTACAATATTTGCTTATACTAATATAAAGAATTTTTCAACTAAGATAATATACATTCTCTGAAAATCTTAAGTTAGCTTGAAGTAAATATGTTATTAAAACGAATTTTTTCTTCATTTTTTACATATTTTTCTCTTAGCTATTAAATTTCTATGTACAACAAAAGTGCCTCAATCTAACATATGCTTTTACATACTTGTTATAAACCTGAATTTTTCGTAAATTATTTCTCATTCCCTATCCTGAACGCAACTCTACTCAATAATTTCTCTGTCGCGAAAAAATTTCACAATTTGAATTTATAAAGAGAAGAAACGGAACGGAAGAACGGAAGAATAGTTACTGGTGACTCGATCCAATGTACGGCGATGTACGATCCAATGTATTAACAAAAAAATAACGAGAAAATTCACTCACCGATTTGCGGCAAATACTCGCTAAGATCAATACTCAATGGCAGCCAGACGGACGACTGATCGTTCACGATCGAGTTTGACAGACCTAAGGCAGAAAGAAAGAAAGATCTGTAAGTAAACAACAACGTACAAACACAGAGAATCGATACAGTAACACGCGATGTGTGTTATTGTTGATGTACACAAGTGGGGCGCGCAAAAACGCGAAATTCTCCGCTGCTCGACGATGTACAACAAATCACATATTTTTCTTCGAGATGAATTTACGGACGTTTTAACCGATTTAACCGATTTGAAAAGATCTAACGGACTTTCGGTAATACGGTCGAACGGTAGTAAATTACACGGCTGCACGCGAATCACGTTCGACGAAGTGTATTATCCGCCCCAGAAACCGACGGATCGAATCGTAAATAGTCTCCGACGAGATTGGCGAGTATTAATTTTTCGAAACGGAAAAAGCTCGCAAAGAGGAAAAGTCGATGAACTGTCTGTCGCAGTCGAGGGAGAACACGAGTCGTTATTAATAATCTGACAAACGCACACAGCTCGATCCGTGCAATACATCACGTGCGAGCAAAAATTGATCAGCACAAGAACAAGGAGGATAATCAGTCGAATCGAAATTTTTGCACCACTTTCGACCTAAACTTTCTAACATCTATATATTGTGAAGCATTAGTGTACACTGAGAAAAAATTTATTAAATTTCAAAAAACGTTTGTTTGGATAGTACTATAAAGATATTTGTTTAAGTTAAGTAATTATTTTCTAAAATTAAAGAAACAAATTTATATTTAAAACTTCTTCATTTAATTTTAGAAAATATTTAATCCGTAATGTGATTCGTGGATCATTTTTTGACAATATCACTTTTCTCCATATATGGGTTACAGAAATTAATATGAAATTTTTTTCTCATTTTATTCAAAATTTTTATTTTTCGTTCAAAACTGTATGTAGCCTCGGACGTAATTCTCTTTTCGCGAAACACAGAGGAAAACGTACAATTTTTCTATTTGTAGAAAAAGATTCGTAACTTTTCAACCCGTTGAAAGTAAGAGAAATCCGTTCAGAGTTACATTCTTGAGGAATGATACTTCACAAAAAAAGAATAGTTCAGCGGTGCCCGCTGAGAAAAACTATACTTCTTTTAACAATTGTCATATTCTGTACACGGAAACAAAACAATTTACACATGGAGATTGAAGTCCTACTAGCGTCTTTAAACAGGCAGGAAACGCACAAAATGTCACTTTTGACAGAATTAGAATCAAAAGAAGTTGATGTAGGCTTCGGAGTATAAAAGTAGACGAAAGATTGAGGTCGAAAGTGGGATCAAAATTTCGATTCGACAGAAATTAGACGGAAATTTCGATAATTCCGCACGACGAAGCGTAACCACGAGCCATCGTGCTTTATCGTGTGCGATTACACGCCGCCGGTGTGCTCCTTCGCAGTGCATCTCGTCGCGTTTAATCCGCCGGAAACAGCGCGAAAGCGCGAGCTTCACGACTGATTCAATCGCGACGTAACAAACGAGTGGTCATAACTCTCTCGCGGGAATTCGCGAAACGCCGATACAATGGTATACGTAGTGCTGAGCCATCAGAACCAACATCCATCACCGGGTCTCAAAGTAGACGCGACGGTGACGGATTGAACCTCGCCCGTATCGATGGCGTAATTCGATAATTACACGCGGGGTTCGGCGCGTCAGTCCGCGCAGTCGATCGCGTTGGACTCTCCTCCTCGCGACAGGACTTGAATGTCTTTCGTCCTCTTCCTCTCTTTTTGCTAGAGTGAGGTAAAAGTACCTTAACCCCCGCACGCACATCTAATCCTAGAAATTCTTATTGTTTTGGTCTTTAAGTACGAATATTTGGACTTACAATATAAACATATACACATGTATTGAATATATATTTTCTGTTAAAAACATAATTCGTGTTCAAACTGGGTTGCACTCCGAAACATCTTCTTTGAGGGAAATCTTACTGAAAATTCATGGTATATATAACGTTAACTGTAAATTTTCAGTGAAGCTTTCTTCTAGAAGGAATGCAGCCTAAAACGTCCAGGATTAGGTATACATTCGGGAGTTGATACACTTTTGCCTTAATCGAGGGTGGTGGCCACTCGAGGCGCCGAAAAATGCGGAGTGCGCGCTGGACGCGCTCCAGTTGCGCGGCGATTTAAATATTTCCACAAGAAGCGGCCACCCTGCTGCCACAACTTTGGTGTCCGACTTTCTCAGTTTCTTTCTATAAATCGGGAGACGCAGTGGAGCCTGGCGCCAAGTGTATAACATACGACGCTTTCGTGAAAATTATACGCGCGAAGGACGCCACCGCGTGCGTCTCGGCGAGACAAGACAGAGAGAAACAGAGAAAGAAAGGAGAGAAAGAGAGAGAGAGAGAGAGAAACTCGCGCACGAAAGTCATATAAACTAGACTTGGCGTTAATATCTTGCTGCTTCAAGCGCGTCTTCCGCCTCCCGAAAATCATCGATTCGTTCATAAGCGGAAGAACGCAGGCATCGTGCGCGTTGTGTTGCCAAGACGGCCGTTATTGCCCGCTGACGTAGCCGGCTTTGAAAGATTAAAATACTTTGAGCGATTTGCATGAAAGATTTATTACGAAGCTTCTCGCAAGAAACTTCGTTCCCGCAAATTGTCCCCTTGCGCGCGCGCGCGCGTATGCTCGAGCCGTAGTAATCCGAGCTATTCCCTGCGCTAGTTGAAAATGAATAAGAGAAACTTAGCGCTGCTGAATTGTTTCAAGCGAAATAGTTGCCGGGCATCGTACTGATAATGACATGTAAATAATTCACGAAATCAATCTTCTCAAGTCCCGCCCGCTGCATACAGAAAAACGCATACTGCGTTTACATAAATACTTGTACTTCGAGTATTTCGAGAGTTTACATATCCGCTAATCTACCAGTGTATATATAATAAGCATCAAATTTCTTCAAAATACACCCTGAATTCTAGTAATTTCTGTGCTCCAATCGAAAACGATAAATTAAAGCAAAAATGCGAGTAAATTCCTTTTTTAAGTGTATGATAATAAGCTTTTCTCAAATTTGTAATAAACACATTTTAAGACAGACATTATTAAAAGAAAATATTCTTCATCGAAGATAATTGTTATTTAAGAGGAAGAAAGTAAACTGAGTAATTGCTTTTTTAATATCAAAATGATATTTTTCTGTGTGTGCAAACCCACTTCGCAAGTTCAAAACTCACTATAACTCGTTCTTCTAACGACGATATTTTATATATAATTATACACAAATATATTTTTCTACGCTACAAATTGAGAGAAAATCTCATTTACAGCTAACATTTGGAATTTATTCACCAAGCTTCATCAATGCTCAATTTGCGAAGTTATCGCAGATATCGGAGACGGAAGACTTGGACTGCTTTAACGGCATTATTTTTCGTATTTTCCTGCATGCAAATGCGATTAAAAGTACGTCGCTAATGGAAAACGGAGAGACGGGGTCTGAATGAAAATGCAGTGACGGGAAAAAGGAACGCCGGAACATTATCCCGCGTCTACCGTGGTCTCGCGGACCCTACAGTGCGCGCGATTGTGCTTCGAACAATAAATTTGTCAAAGGTACAATAATCTCATTGCGCGGACATTAATTTGAGCACGCGGTTTTGCCGAGTAAATTTCGAGACCGTGTCCGCAAAGACAAAGCACGACCAAGCGAAAAGCTGCGGTAACGACCAAAGCAGATCACGCCGCAAATTAGATGGATAAAATGAGCGAAAGGAAACGACTCGATCGATCGAGCCGAGACTCGAAAAACAAGATGAAACAAAAGAAAATCTAACGCGCGCGCGCGTACGTGCCCGCAATAACACTCGGCTGATTGGAAATCATCATTTTCTCGCGAAAGCATCCAGCCATTGATTCCCGACTGATTCTCCCCTTCTTGTTCTCGATGTTCCGACGTTCGTACGGTCGAAGGCAAACGGCACCGGCGCTCCAACTCGTTAACGCACCTCTCTCGGTCACTGGACGCTCGTAAGGGGTTATTAACTTATTACGTCGCACGCCGATAAATATAGGCGACGGGAAAGCGCTCGCAGGAAAACCCGACGACGATCCTCCCCGCGTCACGTTGCCAGTTGGCTAAACCACCGTCCCTATTCTCTGCCTATGTCGCGTGCAGCGCGATCTTAGTGAGCCGAG
Organism: Odontomachus brunneus; assembly: GCF_010583005.1. Classification (NCBI taxonomy): domain Eukaryota; kingdom Metazoa; phylum Arthropoda; class Insecta; order Hymenoptera; family Formicidae; genus Odontomachus; species Odontomachus brunneus. Next base: position 133,177 of record NW_022639607.1, read on the forward strand.
AGAGGCGAGACGCTGGCCGCTTTTAGACGCTCGTCGCGGCTCGCCTGATGAAATTTCGGGAGCACGCTATCGCTGGGCGAACACAGCCGCGCACAGAAAGGGAAAGAGAGAAGAAGAGAGATGGATGTTGTGGAAAATTGTTGAAAACAAGGGGCCCTTTCGCGCGACACGAGGAAGACGTGCACGCGCGCGTCTCCTTGAGTGAGTCTTCAGCGAGCGCATTAACGTCGCGGGCAACACGATCCGCGGGAAATACGAGAAAAGCTTCTCTCGCGATCTGAACCGATGTTACGGCTGCTTCGACAACGGATTCGCAAACCACGTCAAATTCACTCTCCACACTCGCGTGTGTGCCAAGAGAGAGACAGAGACAGAGAGAGGGGGAGAGAGAGAGAGACACGACATGATTGCAGCAAGGACGATGCTAATCCTTTAGGGGATAACCGGGGTGTGTGTATGACACCGATGTCAACTGACGCTTAACACGTCGGGCTCTTGGGCATACATGCAGAAGGGGTGTAAATATTGAAGGAAGATTAATATTCGATATTTTTTTCGGGACGCTCGCGGCCAGAGCAAGAGACGAGAGAGAAGAATGGATTTTAAGTGATCGATCGTCGTGGGAGGACGTGTATCTCTCTGCGAACTGCAGGAGTGACGCGTGTATTTGTATTCCGTTTAAAAATAAAATCAAAAGCAACATCAAATGTGTGTGAAAATGATGAAAATCGAAGAACTCTCGACATGACGCGCGACATTTCGCTCGCAAATATTTTTGCAAACGTTGCGCTCCGCGATACTCTATACTGAGAAAAATAAATGGTTGTCCTAACTAAAATTATCTAACTAAAATTACTTTTGGCCTCAATTATATTTTTTAGCTGTTCCAACACATAACTGGTAACGATAGCATGCATATAAAGTTATCATCGCTAACATAATAGTAGAATTTAATTAAAAAATAGTTTTCTCGACCCTAATTTTTAGTAATTATTTCTCTGTAATTTCAGTTGTAAATATCAAACATTTTTTTCTCAGTATATGAAATAAACTCCACGGTGCTGCAACGAGCTGATCGAGGTTGATCTGCTTCGTGAGATCTCGTCACGGAAAAAAAAAGATTTGCTATATGGATATGGATATAGACAATTAAACATAATTTACTGTGTTAGACACTTTTTTTTTGCTGCAGAAATAAATTTCCTTAATAACAAGAAAATCTGCTCCTGCAACAAAAAAGTAGCTAAAGCAGTAAATTATGTTTAACTGTAGCAAATTTGCTGTGTTAGTCATTTTTCTTGCTATAAGAGCAGAATTTCTTGTTATCATAGCAAGGAAATAGGTTCCTGCAGCAAAGAAAAAGTAGCTAATTATGTTTAACTATCCACATATAGCAAATTAGTTTGCTGCTGCAGCAAATTCTTTTTTCCGTGGTTAATTACTCGCCTACCCACCCACCCACATATACACACATGCATTTTATTTTCCAGATATTTCCGATTATAATGCGTTTTCATTAATTCTATTTTTCCTTCGATTTTCCAGAACATGTCGTCCATGCGAACGCAGTCGACCGGAGGCGGTGTTCTCGGTTTGAGTAGCATCGGCTCCGATCGTACGGGCGCAACTTCGACCGGCGCCGGCTCCCATTCGCATTCCCATTCGCACAGAAGGCATCATCATCACCATAGGAGCAGAAGCGCTCCCCGGGCACTGGAGAAACCGCCCAGAAAGCGTCATCTAAATCCTGGACGGAGTCTCGCTTCCATTCCCTGTCAGATCAAGCTGTCGATGCTGAACAGCGGCCTCATCTCGTTCAGTGAGTTGATTCGAGTCCGTCTCTTTAATGAATCGCTCTGGTCCACCAGTGGTGCTTCCAGTTAATCCCCTAGCCACCCTCCCGAACGATACTAACGTCTCAGAAACTCGAAAGATGCCCAAAAATGGCGTCCCAAATAATTGAATATTGGTTTCTTTTATTACGCGCGCATTACACGCACGACCACAGAGAAGAGAAAGATTAGTTGAATTAATGACAATGACAAACACACTAAGTGCGTTTTAGTCGAAGAAAACGGAATTTCAGAACCTTATCAACCAAACTCGATTCTTAAGAACTAGAAATTCAATTTCCTCCAACCGAAACGTGTTGAATTGTGTTATCGTATTAATGCAACACGGAAAATACTAGGGAAAATACCACTTGGCTAAATATGGTTGCTCTAACAAAATATTCATGTTCTTTTCCGTCTATGCATAAAAAGGTTGTAGGAACTGTAATTGAGTTCAATTCTAAGTTGCACTTACACACAAACTTTTTTCCTAACCATAGAGAATGAGACTGTAGTAATCTTAACAGTTTTCTCCGTAAACCAATTTTTTTCCTCCAATCCTTTTTTTCCATATATTCGAGCGTAATTATGAACAACAAAACAAACTGCAAGCGGTGAAATTCGTATGACAATAACTGAGAAACATAATAAAAAATAATTGACATTAATGATGATTAGCGGTTGTGGTATTCGCATATGATTGTTTGAAAAATGCAAACTTCAATTACATCATATGTATGTGTGTATATGAGTGTGTATGAATGATGACTAATGAAACTCGCATTAAACGCAAAGTGACGTGAATCTGAATTGGCCGTGCGCGCTTCGTAAATTTTTCCTCTGCCGGAGCGTTAAAATTCAGCGTTTGCTGTTTCGACAAAGATTGTTTCGACAATGAATACATCGCGGCGCGGGGTGGGAGGTCAGGCTTCGAGGACAGGAACGAATGTTTCATTCGAATCGAATGAGATGCATTATTTTCATAAATGCGCGAGACATTACGCGCGCGCCATCGCGCGTTGAAACTCCGCGGATTTTACGCCGAGCATCGCAAATGCATTTCCCATTACGCGGGAATAAATTTTATGCATTCAGGCCAGCCCGAATCCAAAGGTTCCACTCGACACGACTGCGCAATTGACACTCTGTAAAGAACATCAAGCGCATAATTCGATAAAGCTGAACGCTCCCTCTCGAAGCCTTTTGAGACGTATTAGAAGCTTTTAGCGTCAAGCTGACTGCCTCCCTCCCTCCCTCTATCTCTCTCTCTTTCTTTCCCCCAGCGTATCGTTCTACAAAACTTTTTCGCTCACGATGCTTTCGCATCTGAAATTACAAGAGAATACCCGTCTTTGTGTTTTCCCTCTCTTTTTCTTCTCGCTTTTTCTCGCCAATCGCGCCAACGGGCGCTCAACGACGACGCATTGTTCGACGTGCTCGAACGTCCCGAAATTTCCAAGCTTTAACTTCCCGATACTCATGAGCGCGCGGACATCGAAGCTTCCACGGCATTATGTTCTCGTAGTTTTCCGGCTGCGAGCACTTTAGACTCTCGAGAGGGGACCTGAGGTACTCTAAATATTCTCGGAGCTCTCGAGATCTTCGAGAGATCGCGTTGAAACTTACGGTACTTTCCGTGAGCTTGCAGCCGTTTCGAAAAAAGCTACGGAGATTTTCACGCGTTGTAGGATATTTCTCACGAAAACGGCGAGTTCGCCGAAAATACACGTAAACTTGCCGTGTTAAATTGCGAGCGAGCGAGCGCAAACGTTTACACAAATTCCGGCGCTTCTACAAGTGAAAACCGAGTAAATGGATACTGACTTTTTTCTCCCTCCCTCCTCCCCTCTTCTCTCTCTTCCCACTTTTTCTATTAAACGCGACGGTATATACCATGTATATACCGTGTAACGATCCCCGGGGAAAATTCTGCCTGCGATTAGCGTCGCGTTCGATTTTAAAACGTTCTTCGATTTTTCCGCCAACATGCGGTGGATCTCGCTGTCTATCTGAATAGCAAAACAGCCATCATTAGCAAGTCAATACGTAAGCATCGGTAATCCCGTTAGCTCGCGTCACATCGTGCTTTCTGATCTGTACGCGAGATGAAGGCCCGAGATATCGGCGGTTTTGAATCCGGTAATCGAACGTAACGGAACGCGGAACGTGTCTCTCTTGGCGAAGCTCCCGACGGAGAGACCTCGCGTTGGACATTATTAATGACCGGCTCTATATAACCCCGTTTTAAATTTCTGCACGCAGGATCCTCCGCGACACGTTTTACGAGTCGTAACCCGAGCGCGTGTGGGAGCTAGACGTGACGTGCTAAAAGCACACTGTTAACAACCGGGATCTGAGAAGATTGTTTATAGCACGGATACTTGTAAGCTTAGTCGCGCGGTACGCTCGAGTGGAGCTGCCATCACCGGAGGAATCAGCGGCAGGACCAACATTTGACGCCGAGAATATCATTCATAACGAGGTCGAGAGGCATTCTTATCTGCATGCATCGCGCCGAACTGCGTATCCGTCTTGACACCTGCTCTTGTCGCGCAAAGAAACCAATTAACGTTAACGCGCTCTCACCTACGCGCGGGGCTCGTTGAGATGAAGTACCTTAACAGGTCATTAAGGGCCGGTCGCGTAATGCTCGAACCCGTAATGCTCGTTCCACGGTGATTACCGTCGTCGTCGTCATCGTCGTCGTCGTTGTCGTCGTCAGTGGGAAATACTGTCGTCGCAAGCTCGCGTTTCCCAGCAACGGTTGAGGGAGGGGCCATTTATTCCGCCGCTTTTATTGCGAGGACTTACGCATATTTTTCTCAATGGCTAAACATTTCCCCCTGTCAGCGCGCGTGAATGGCATTGTCATTTTAGATTCGAAGGCACATTGAGAGTGCACAATGTGGCCTAGACGCGTTAATCATCGCGCGAGACAATAACACTGCCAGTTACACGCTTTGCCTATTGTATTGAGCGCGGGCGCACCTTGACGTGTACATTTTTTTCTCCCTTTTTTCCGACCTATACACATACACACACACACACACACAATGCGATTCTTTTCGTTCTCCGTGTTTCCGCGAGCAGCGTTTCCGCGAGCAACATTCTCGATAAGAGTTTGCACGTCGCATGTGCGACTACGAACACTTAGACCATTTGGAGCTTCCCTTTGAATGAAGAAGCGAAGCGCACGTTTAAAGCTCGTTGCGAGCGCAAGGCGCTTTAGACACCCAGCGTCCTCAAGTTTTACCTTAAGAGGTCGCATTGTGCGCAGATACGCAGGCGAGAGCAGCCCGCGATACCTAAACTTTGCCGTCTAAAACGAGACTAGTTTGTCGTGAACGTAAAACGTCGTCGATGCGTTCCGTACAGCTGCAGAAAGGCCGCGAGCGTGTACCCGGCGCGAATTGCCTTATGCCGCCTTTATTTTCAGAGATATAAAAACGTCGAGCATTATAAATGATCTCATGCATTTTTATAGCGTTATAATGAAAACGCTTCTCCAAGGAGCGAGTGGCAAACGTTTGACATCGTGCATAACACGTGCGCGACATTCTGTTTTATGTATCGTGGAAAGGGTGGGAAACAGATATTTCCAACTCATGTCTGTTCCTACCAACATCGATTAACCTCTTTAAGGCAGTGTGGCTACAATAGTTTAATAATAAAATTCTTTTTACTTAATTTAAGCCTCGTTTAAAGGACTTTAATTGAACTATTGTATTTTCTTTAATTCACTGAAAATACGAATTAAATATATCTTGTTATGTTAGATATCTTGTATTTTCCAAAATTCCTTAAAGAAAATAACAATAAAGAGGAAAGGAATCTAAATGTGTTTATTAAAAAAACGCGCGATCATTTTAAATGGCCACTGAAGAAGTTAACAGAGACATTTGATCCTTTTCATTTTTAGACTAATATCCTGCTTCTTGTGTAAAAGATAAGACTAAATCAACTACTCCATCAGAATAAACCCAAGCAACATAATGTCCAAAATTAGGACTTAAAACGTCTTAAAGATTATCTTTAAGATGTCTTTCAGACGATTTACGTATAAATGTCTTTAAGACGTCTTATGTCCCGATTTTAGATATTACATTGTCTGGGAAGCGTCAGTTATTTGACGAAAAGTAAAAAATCCTATCTTTTGCAATAGAAACAGGATGCTAATTTAGAAAATAAAAACAATAAAAAAAGATTGCTTGATGTTTTAATGTCAAAAACCTTAACCCGGGTTCAAATTCTATTTAGACCGAGGACTTGAACTCAAGGGTTACGTTCGGAAACGTTACTCGAATACTCTTCCTCTCTTTTTATCTCACTCTTATATCTCGCTCACTCCAACGCAAGAGGTACACTTGGGTGACGTTTCCGAATGCAGCCAAAGGGTCTAATCGACGTTGGTAGAAGCAGACATAAGTCACATTTTGCGCGTTTATCCGCCATAGCCGCAAATGCAGGAGCATCTGGCGGCGCAGAAAACAAAATAAGATGGGCAAAATAAAATGAGACAAATAACGTCGACATCGCGAAACGCGAGGCACTAAAGAGAATCGGCAGGAATTAATTCGGATGCGCGGTGGCAACGTCCAACATCTGGCTCCGATTTACGAATTCCCGAGGCTCGGCGTGAAAGGAAACGGGGATGCATCGGGTATTTTTAAACTAACGCGCAAACTGACACACACATATGTACAAGCACGTATATACGCACACCGACTGCATAACATTCAACCCACAATCGTCGGCGCGATGATGCCGCTGTCACGACAAACACAGTCAGTTGATCTTGACACAAATGCGAGCGGCCCAGTGCCACGAACGTTGTCCCTTACTCCGTCACCGACGACGACGACGACGACGGCGACGGCGACGCCGGTGACGAGCCTCTTTCGCAACGAAAATAAAGCGATGCTTTTCCGAGCTGACTCACTCGACCTACGTCCGTGAACCGGATACGAGGCGCAGCAGGCAGGAGGATCGTCGTGTTGCATGACGACCACACTGGAATTCGTCGGAGCACTCGACCTGTCGCACTCGAGTGTTACGCGCGCGATACGCGAGCGAATCTTCTTCTTTTTTCTTTATTCTTTCAACGGAACCTTCAGGGACATTCATTGAAATCAAGAGGGAAAGAGAAAGAAAGAAAAAGGGAAAGAAAGAAGTATCGTGTCAAAATATACGACACTTTTTCCTTTCTATTTTTCCTGTCCATCTTTCTCTATTTTCGACGAGCATTCAAATTTGACGAAAAATAGAGAGGGCACGCACTTTCTCGGTCGGAAACTGTGAAAATCATACGGGTGAGAGGGATGTCCGCGTCGGGAATTTGCGCGAGTAATTTTTGTTACGACGACCAGCCGGTCGGGGGGAAGTGCAATTAACGACTCGCTAAACAATTAGCGCGCTGGCTATCGATGATTTATTTTCCGCGCGAAGGTATGTGCGCGAATTACATTCGCGCCGAAAGACATGATTCCGCGTCCAACAATCCCGACAGTTACGGCATAAACAGCGCAAACTCGATCTAACGTGATTACGGATATCGAGTATGCCGCATAATCAAGCGGAGACGCGAATGATACGACCAAGCGATATCCCGCTGGCGGAAACACGGAGCTAACGATGCGTGCAATGCGGTGCGCAATAACTGAGAGCAGGGTTTTATTTGCACGTCCACTTAAGCGAGGCGCTTTATCCGAATGAACAGCGACCTCATATCCGAACTCTATTAACCCGTTTCCCCGCGAGATACGCCGAAAACAAGCGCACCGGATATCCATTTGGGAATGACAAAGAAGGAACATGCGAGAGTGTGACAAGCAATTATTTCTCACCCGGTGGAACGGTAATTCCCAAAACACGAGAAGGAAATACGGAAGAGAAGATGCAAAACGCCGCTTTTTCTCGGCGCAGCTTCTCGCGTCCCGCGTCTTCTGGAGGAATTTGCCGCAGTGTATGTGATTCCAGGCGAAATCTCGTCGCGTTTGGCGGAATAACAACAAACAATCTGACTCAATTAGCGCACGTATCGATTTGTATTATCCGACTGGGCGTTTGCCTCCGTTCGTTGACATTCACGAAGCGAATCGCTCGCGACGCCGATATCTCGCGATTCATAACGCGCGCATCGTCGCTCCACTGCGTTCGTTACTCCGCCAAGATCGATCGATTCTCCTCGCAAATTGGCGATTCTGACAGGCGTGAATTGGACGACCGATCGATGGCGGCGAGCTCGCGCCGCGTCAAATGAACGAACCGGCGAAAATAACTCGGAGGGTTTCCCTGACGGCGGTACGTATGTGTCTTCGAAGTTTTGCGACACGGATTTGGGACGTCGAGATAAAACGAAAATATTTCGCCGCGCGGTTTCAAGAGCGCTTTATAAATAAACTGCAGCCGGTTAAGGTTGCTCTCGCGGCAATCCTATCTGACACACACGGCGATCGCTATTTGCAACTCTCGAACGCGAATATACTTGCGCGCATTACTAATTTCAATACATGAGTTTTGATAGATCCTGGAAGGTAAGAAAGTGCATAGACCTTAATCGACAGAGAAGGAAATCATCACATATATACAAAAGAATGCACACTGCATTCAAGTAAATACTACATGTCTCAAGTATTTCATAAATTTGTGTGTCCGCAAATCCATCGTAAATTTGTCATAAGTATCAAATTTATTCAAAATATATTTATTCATAATATAATATTAGTAGGTTTAGTCCTTCAATCAAGAATATTAAATAAAAATGAAATTTTGATTTGCGTACTACACAAAATCGAATCAACTTCTTCGTCAAAATTTTATAATATTCTGATGTACAGAAAATAAATCCTTCTTTCAAATATACACACATGACGATGAGCTTTTCTCTTAAACTTGTGATGAGTATATTTTAAAATTACTATCAAGACAAAAAATATCTTTTGTATTGAAGTTACCCACGCTGAGAAGAAAATACTTGAAAATTTACTTGTATGGGGTATATAAAATTTATTCACAGAAATAAACTTTATATCACAAATGAATTTTCAAGTATTTTTCCAGTGTAAGAACGAAATTAAATTGAGTAATATCTCTTTTTAGTAACAGAATGATATTTTTCTGTATTAATATATCATTATGTAATTATATTTCTCTACGCGATCACACTCAACAAGATGCAATGTGCGTCATTCGCAATCTACTTAATTGGGTCATGTATAACTCTCGACGGAAATAACGAGTATTTTATATTTCCTGGGCATTTGCAGGAAAATAATGAGCCTGTTAATTGAGAACGGAAGTCACCAATGGCTCAATCGAGCGTGCAGCATCGCGCGTGATTGTGCCCGCACCGCGGGCACCGAATTCGCGATCGCGCTGTTCGCAGGAACACATTAAGCATTTCATTACAAAACGCCACAACAACTTCCAATTAAGCACCGTGTTAAGTGCCCCCTCGAATCCTTCCGTTTTCCTCCAAAAGAGGAGGCCAACAAAACAACTCGCGTCACTCAACAGCTCGTATACACGACGCAGATGCGTTTCCCGGCTTGTTCGCGGCCCCGCCGCATCGCTGCATTCTCCCTTCGAAATTGCGGGTGGTCGTTAAGTTTGCAACGGTCGTTGCGAGTCCGGAGACGCTCGCGCGCGTTTATATTTACTCGCCGTGGCATCGCGCTTTATTTGTGCCACCTGTTATCCCCGTGTATACCCAGGCATATCCGTCCGCGCGAAAGAGTTGCGTTCTCGGCATTCCCGGCGCGTTTGTAACGCGAAATTTCCGAGAAGGAGACGGGGCGAAAGCGTCGGCGCCCAATGCTAAATGCGAACTTGTCGTGGCGCCAAGTAAGGCCAATTACTGCATAATACCGCGCCGTTGCATTCTCTCTCTCCCTCTCTCTCTATCTCTTACACACACAGATACTCTCTCACTCTCTCGTTTCCTCCCATCTTCTTGCCATTTCGCTCTCCCGCTCTATCTCCCTCGCTCGATTCCGGCGGACGCAGCCGGAATAATGGCGTGTGCTCGCGCATTGCATCGCCGACACATTCTCGCCGATTGTCACGACGGCGAAAATGGAGGCGGAAGGCTTATTTGCATCGCGTGCAAATGTGATAAACGCCGCTCGATCGAGTTCTCGATTGGGCATTCACAGGACAAATGCCTACCGAAAACTTCTTCAAGACCTCTCGAATCCGAATACATCGCCGAGTAATCGTCAGTCAATTGGCGTACGATGAATATTTGTTGATGTTGAACTATCCGCGTATAATTCTGGATTTGTGAGACTCGAATGAATATTCGATCTCCGACTGACTGTCTCGCGTCTCGCGAGAAAAATTTTAAAACAGCGCAATCTGTTCGCAGATTTTGATTTTATTACGCTACTATTTTATAACTGAAGCTTTTCTATATCTCTGGAAAAAAAGTATGTCCAAAAATATTGGATTTCAACAAAATTATAGTAATTCAATATTGTCCACGTCCATGTGTGAAAAACTCAGATCGTATTGTATGTCTTAAAAAATTGTACACGAAGAGAATATTATAGCTTTTCATATAAATTCTCTTTGATTTAACTATATTTTTAGTAGTTCAGAAATGGTCTATCTAAGAAACAACAAATTTTACTAGAAATACTCAAAGAAAGTCTTGCAGCAAAAATTATCTAGATACGAGAAATTAGCTAAAATAAATGACTAGTAAACACTGTGATATCGCATATCTGTTACATTTAATCAATATAGATAACAGATAATAGATAATAGAGACAAAACTTTTATATGAACTATTTATGAAATTTAGCGCAAAAAAGTTTGTAGCACTCATCCAGATTAAGGCCAGTCGTATTTTCTTATAAAAATAATTGTGGTAGACAAAAAAGAACTAGCAGCGAACGATAAATTTTAACTATGACATTTAGACTTCTACCTGGACTAGTAAAACATTTTTTTGAGTGTAGCAGATCTCGCTAGAATATAAGTAGCACATATAAAATGAAAGGATAGAGTGAACTACTGCAGAATATCGACCTATTTCTCGGTTGCATAATTCTATAGCAATTTTTACTATAAAATTCCTTCCGTGCGGGGAGTTAGATCGTTGTTTTGATCGGAAATACAATTTGCCGCGACAGAAACTGCGAAGAAGAGCAAGAAAAATGTGTCTCCTTCTCTCCTTCTATTTTCAAAACTTTCTGGCAGTTTGAAATGAACGCGTCTCACGCGTGACTTTCGGTTCATCGAGTTTTCTCGTTACGACAGTAAAATGCGCGCGAGAACTCACCCCCTCGCAGTCGCGGACAGTATCCATGAGTGCGGCACGTCTCTCTTTTCCCTCGCCGATAATCGATACCTTTTCCTGCCCGACGCACGTAACAAAGCGCTGGATGTAAGTCCAAAACATCGCGCTGTGTACGTATCGAACCAACGCAGGAAGTTGATACCGAGTTGCGCTCGATGATAAAGGTATAGACCGTGCGCCAGTGCGCCGAGACAAAAGTTGTCGCGTCGAACTCACGGAAGTCGAGGCATCTATGTTTATTGCCACGACTATGTCCACACTTTGGTTCATTGTACCTGCTAGACTTTAGTAAACGCAATTGCACAGTGACCACGTAGCACGGGCATAGAACGTTCAACAACCCGTGTGCGACACCACAAGAGGGTGACGCACCACCGGTAATCGCAATGCGTTACTTTACACGTCGCGTCGTTACCGAGCAACAAATGACATTTCCCGCCGGCTCAAGAAAAGGTTCTACTTTGGATGGCCGAAAGAGAGAGAGAGAAGACGCTTTTACGAATTTTTCTTTAAATAAATGAATAAAGATATAAGATTTTGACTATACTATTTATCATTGTTTCAAGTATAAAAAAATTATTCAAAAAATCCAGATATTCTGTCCAGGTTCTTGTGCTGAGCGCGATACCTCTAATTGATATAATAATCTAAAATAAATAGAACAAGAAAATTTGAAAACTGTATTAAATTTGCTGGGGGATGAACCTACATCTTTTGGAAAATTTCCAAAATTCATATTTTTCCCGGTTTACTAAATAAAAAAGGAAAAATTATGTGTAACTTCGAAGTGACGCCACTTCGTTAAATCTCGACTTTCTGCGTATAAAAAAAGTTCATCCTCCAGCAAAGTTAATACAGTTTTTAAATCTTCCCGTCCTATTTGCTTCAGATTATTACAAAAGCTGTAATGTTGTCCATCAGTCAGAGGTGTCCAATAATTCGTGCGAACCTCCTATACTTTCGGATACATAAACCAAACCCTCTCCCTCTGTCCTTAATTGTATCGCGCTCTCCTCTCTTTATGGTTTTATCGAGCGCGCGTTCGCGAAATTCGATAGTTGCGAAAGCCTCATTATTACGGCGCCGACTCTATAATGAAGGTTCTCTTCGATCATCGATTATACACACGGAGCTGTATAACAACACGCGCTTCAATCGAGCTCGCTTGCCGACGCTCTCTCTCTCTCTCGCTGAAAGCCACCGAATCTGTTGCGTTGCGATAAGAACGCGTGCGTCACATACACTAGTGTTGTCCAATAATTGGTCGGAACCGTGCGCGCAGGCTGATCGCGAAGCGTGTGGCACGGTGAGCGCGGAATTTCGATCGGAAACTCTGATCCCCGGGCGCGTTGCCATCGCGCTCATCCGCTCGTCGCGCGCGATAATAAAGCCGCTGATTGTGAAATCGAATTAAATCACTGACCGGCTTTCGCGAGCGCAACTCGATCGTTCAAACCCGGCCCCGAACGCGCCGTGAATCTCGCGCGAATTTCACGCAAACGCGCGCGCGCATTAGTGTCCTGCCCGGTCGGCCAACGATAGCCAACGAATGATTTTATTAACGCGAACTCGCGGCAATTAGCAACCTCTTGCTATTTATATTCTCGTTAGTATAGTAAAAAATGAAACTACGGAATTATAAACTATGATATTGTAAATGTCAAGAACTGGATCGCGAGAATGTATCAGATCGAGCCGTAACTTTTGCCTTCTCTGTCTCCTCGAATTTATTTCCGCGCGAAATAATTTACGGGAGTCTAATCTGAAATATATTTTATATCTAAAACATGTCTGATATACCTGTTCGCACTGATTAATCACAAGTTATGTTCCCAACTCCAACGGACAGTTTACTCTTCCTTCTGACCATTCAAAAAAGAAAATGAATTTAAAATCACATTTGAGTTTTTTTTATTTTGTATCATATAATGACATTGCAATTATAATCGCGATTCAGCTAAAAAGCTCCTAGTTCCACACACACATAAGTTCAATTTAATTTCAAGTTCTCAAATTTGAATATCTCACCTAAAGCGAGTTTCAAGTAACAACTATTAATACGAGACTAAATTAAAATTCGAATATCTCATCTGAGGCAAGTTTCAAGTAACGGTTATTGATACAGACAGACCTTACGTATGTCGCGAGGGGAAGAGGAAAAGTGATTTCGACGATTTGCAATAATATTTCACGCAACGGGATCGCGATGATTCATATTAGTTCCATTAACGGGCCATTACTCTTTCTTAACGTCGCGGTGAAAAATGAGATCGTTGCCTTTTCGTGCGATTCATCCTGTGTATGTCCACGATAACCTGAGAATCGCGTTTGACCCGAGAAGTTCGCCCCGGGACCCACAACAAAAGCTCAATTAAAAAGCGCCTTTGTTAAGGCAGACATCTTCCTATCTTTCTACGCGAAAAGCGTGGCTGTAAGGCTGACTTTTATCCACTTTGTCCCCTTCCTTCTTTCCCTTTCCCTCTTTCATCTTAAACCATACTCTATCCGCAATCTCTCCACCCTCTGGTTTTTTTGCCCTCGCTCCCTCTCTTGCTCGCCGCGATAGATATCTACCCTGAATGTTGCTCGGTGTTCCTTCCGCGATAAAATTGAAGATGCTTTCTGCATCGCGTCGCGGAAGTGCGCTTTAACGTTTCACAAGACGCTCGTAACTTGATAATTTTTGCCGCGAAAGTGTTCGTAATCCACGGACAACTCGTTATCACAGATGCATTTCGATATGCCAATTTACACATTTCCGCTCGTTAAATCTTGTACTTTTTCAACTTTAAATTTTATACCTCGCTTTTTCGATATTTGTCAAATAAATAATACAAGGCAATATATATATATATATATATATATATATATATATATATATATATATATGTATGTATGTTTATATTATATTAAATATTAAATAATATAAAACAATAACTTTGTATTTTATTGAGCGGTTA
>NW_022639607.1:147279-153766 GCF_010583005.1 Odontomachus brunneus
TTATCCCATACGATTACCTGATTGAAAACGGAAAACCGACAAAGTGCAAAACTCGAAAGTGCGAGAGGTAACACCTATCGCGTTTGAAGAGATGAAAAAAAATTCAATAAAGTCAGCCGGGGACGAAATATCGCGATTAATTATCGTTAATCGCGCACTCGTCCAGAGCTCAAATTACACGATCATAATTCAAAAGAAAATCCCGCGTATATGTATATTTGTGTGTGTGTATGTGTGCGTGCGCGTCGTATAGCGGCTCCAATATGTTTGTAGTTCTCACGAAACGCTTTTATGAAACGATCGTCGTTACCAAGTTACGAAACACCGTCGGGAAAGAACAATTCGCCAGGATTCCATACAGAGTCGATTGTGTCACCCCTTCGGAACGACATTGTCCGAGCTCTTGTTAGGTTCAGATTCACTGACCCATGCTCTGACCTCAATCTCGCTCCTATTTCCGAGCTCGTTCCGATAAGGTCCTCGCGGCTCCTCCTCGGTAGTGTTACTCTTGGTGTGTCACCCGCGGAGCGCATAATAATGTCTCCACGGGACGTATCGAGCCGCTCTGCGGCCCCCGTTAATACATCTCGATGTCTGTCTGACCCAACGACCCCGTACCGACGCTCTGGTTGCGAGCGCACTCGCGTCCAAAGCGCGCGCGATTTTTCCGCGGCAAAATTTCATATTCAACATTCCCAGCATTCATCATACGCGCGCGGCACGCGTATCCAATTGAAATAAATCTCCGAGTCACGACGTTCGCACACGTAAAATGCGAAACGAGAATATGCAGGAGCATTAAGGACGGCAAAGCTCGCCGCGAAATTCACTTAATCCTTCTACTGGCCGGCGAAAATAAACCCGACGAACTCCATTGTTCCGGATAGACGGATTTATTCAAAGGAGATTTTTTGAGGACGACATCTAGTCTATATTTTTTACGCGGCACTTTTGCAAAGCCGACCCAACTGCAGTTTTAGACTTCGCCGTGTAGTAGAAGTGCAACGCGAGTGCAATGCGAGTGCAACGCAGTGGATCGCGGGCATTTTCGCAGCCACATTGTGACTTGGCGCAAGATTCCCGGGGAACTCGACAGCGTAAAGGTTAATCTTGGATTATAGCCCACGCGTTGACAGCATCGTCGCATTAGACATTATTATCGTATCAGTAATACCACCCATCCACTCGATACGCACAGCGCAATATCATTTAATTTTACTAAGAAAAGCGATTACTCCATTTATTTTCCTTCCTTTTAATGGTTATTTTCAACAAAGAATATTGTCTGAATAACACTCTTCAAATATAGTCATCACAAATTTGAGGAAAGTTCATTATCATGTACCCGCGAAAGAAGAATTTATTCTCCTTGTATTTTCAATATTCTCAACAATACTGTAAAGCTTTATCGAAGGAAAGCTAATTTGACTCTATGCAGCAAGCAAATCGAATTGTATGTGTGTTTTAATTTAATATTCTTCATTGAAATGCTAAACTTATCAGAATTCACAATGTCTTATAACTGGATGTTTTGAATAAGTTCAATGCTTATAATGAACTTATGACAGATTTTCGAATATATAAACTTACCAAATACTTGAAACAAGCAACATTTATTGGAATGCAGTATGCATTTTTTTATATATAACGTGAAGTCGCGAATTATTGCGCTGATTTCTTTCCCGAGTTTTTTCTCATTTTCTCATTGGCAGGAGACACAATGCTACATAAGATAGTCGGAATAAAACAGTCGTAACTTTCATTATATTAAAATGCTCCATGTTGGTCGCGATTTAGAGTCTTAATTACTTAATCTTGTCCCGTCGTTTTACTCTTTATCGGACACCGCTTATTTTCCGGCGCGTGCACCTGCGATCGTATCTTTTTTATTGCCTTATCGAGAGACAGGGGTACACGACCGTGGAATGCAGAGAGACATTAGAAGTTTAAGTTGCCTGGGATGCATTAAAAGATCCCGTGGGAGGGGTATTTTGCTCTGTTTTTTCTCTCTCGCGTTCGCTCTCCCTTCGTGTCTGGATTTTTCTAGTCCGGAGAGAGAGAGAGAAAGAAAGAGAGAGAAGGAATCGCAGAAATTGGCGAAGATTCAAGCGGCGATGTACGCGAATGCCTTACAGCTCGATGAAAGCAGATTACTTCGTGAAAGACCGCGCAACCGGCTTTCGGAAACACGTGTAATCCATGCAAATCCGGCGAGAAACGCGAAGTCGCCCCAACACCGTCCGAGACTCTTAAACGCGTAAACATTATTTGTGCTGATCTGAACGGACTTAATGCACGGCGCAATCGATAACGTCGAGTGGAGCTTTGGCAAATTTTGACGCGATTTGGCTCGAAATTTCTGGCAACGTCCATTATTATTAAGCGCGCGCGCAACTATTTCTTCATAAAGCTTTTAACCTTTTGCTTTAAGTTATTTCGAAACGCTTACAAGCGGGGGTTGATGCCTTGCCGCAGACTGGTCAATAAAGCCGCTTCGGCAACGGAGACTTTGGCAGTCTCGCGACTTCTCTATCTCAGCCCGTAAAGATTCTACAGAGTCGACGCGAAGAGGTACGGGCTGACCGTTTATCGTGAGAATAACCACTCACTTCGATTATGATATTGGGGCCGTAAAGTTTATTGCGGACATAAAATGCCCTTCTCCCTTCCCCTCTCCCACGACATCTTTCCGGTGTATTATTGCACGTGACTCTATCGGCGAATTGGAACTGTTACGGGCGCGCGTGACAAAAATGCACGTAATTTTATAAATACCATCTCGCGGCATCTTCGATCAGTGATCGATGAACGAATCGTGCGAAAAATCGCGCCCTCTCTTACCCACAGCGCAAGCTCGGCTAAAATTTAATTTAACTTTTCCAAACGGAACGGAATGTATCTCTTACGTCACTCGCGAGATTGAACTTCGAGCCAGGGCTCGAATGCGAGCATAGGAGCAAGTGAGTCTCGTTGGAAATTCTCGCGTCCGGCTGCCTCACATGTCGGCCCTAAACAACGGACTGCGCGCAGCGGTCACGCGACGGCCAGCAATCTCTATTAGATTAAAAATAGATTGCGATTGATTTCAAGTGCCGCGAGCTACCCCAGACCGTGGTGAGCTGAGCGAGCCGTATTCCGTCCGCTGTCAGATTAGAGGTGCCTGACCCAACGGAGGAACGTACTACTTCCCGCACTAGACACCCACCCCACCGTTCACAACCGTTTCTCCCATCACTTAGCCGCAACCTCACGTCGGTACGCGAATTGCGAGCTCGAATATTCGCGATGGCACCGACTCGGTAACGCGACGAGAGACAAGTTCTGTCACGTTGACACTTCTCGGATCCTTCGAAGATGTTCCCGTCCCAAATGTTCTAGATATAAAAAAGTTATGTATGAGGAGCCATGTGTATATACTGAGAGAAGAAATATCTAAGAACTTAATAATATTTGCTTGGTATACTGAGAAAAATATACTTAAAAATTTATATATAGTATAAAAGCTTTCAAAGAAATAAAATCTATCTCTCTTACAGAAATTAATTTTATTTCACAGAAATAAACTTCATATATTCCACAAGTAAATTTTCAAATAGATTTTCCTCAGTGTAAGCTAATAACATATTTACTTTTATACAAAATATTTTTCAAGTAAGAAAATATATTTTCTTAATACCTTGACTTTTCTATATAAAGTGATTATTTACTCTAAATAAAAGTATCTAAATCTCTAGATCTTTAATCTCTCAATAAAATACTTTTATCTTCAAATCTTTAATCTTTTAATAAAAATCTTTAAATAAAAGAATTTATATTGAAATAAATATGTATCCACCGAATTAGTATCCATCAAATAATTTCTTGAATTTTCAGATCTTTTCACTCGATATAATAAAATTATCAGTTGTCCCTTCTTTATAAAACTATTTTTGCTTGAGATATTTTGCTATGAGACTTACAAGTAAACCTACTCAAAAGTTACACTCCGATTTCTTTCTAATTTAGCACAAATGTAGAAGTACAAAAAATATTTAAATCATGTTAGCTTTTTAATATTCTCACTCCTATCATCGACAAGTACAACAAAAATACATAAAAAATAAAATTGAATACAAAATATAATTAAATAATTTTAACAAAATCGGCAAAGCTGTGAGACAAACCATTCTAAATTTCTTTAGCCGAGATTCCAACCGAAATATTTTAATATCATCCGAAATATTTAATATTTAATATCATTTGTGCCAAATTAAAAAGAAAGCGGAATGTACCTTTTAGGTAGGTTTATTTGTTAATTAAAAAACTTGTGTTCATCAATATTTTATTTTCTTTTGGTGAATATTTATTTTCGAAACAAATAAATACTTGCTATTTTTGTCAAATATTTTTTACCAATAAGGATGACTCGAATTATTGACTTTTCATATGATAAAATATATTTTTTCGAACGACTTTCTCTATTTCTCATATTCACCGTTTATTGACTTATCGCACTCTATTGTTATAAGAAAATGATGGATATTTAACGCTATTGTGACCCTCGGGCGTTCGTAGCTGCCACGAGTTAATGAAATAAGCGCGGCGGAACGAGAAACGTACGAGAAATGGCCGGGATAAATATAAGGACAAAAGAGAGGAAAAAGAAGGAAATAAACGATCCCTAGCATCGTGGCTCATGAGATATAAATATGGCAGCTGCCCGCCGAGGAAATTCAACTCTTGTCGTTCCTCTGTCAACCCATCACGTATCAGCCCTGTTCCAACCTTTATTCACAAGTTTTCCCTTGAGCCATCGTGCGCGCACGCGAATCTAGTTTCTTATTATTTGTATTCCCTTTTTGCAAACGATACACGCCCGCTTTCAAATTTCTGCCAAGAAGAATACAAAAGACATCGCCGAAATCATAGTTAGAACTCTGATGTTCGTTCTAACGTTATGATTTGTAAAATTTATTTGTATAATAAAAACATATGTAAAACAAGAAAATTTATCATCGAATATTATCTCCCGTAGCGCGTGGGATCAGCTCATCGCGCAATATACCGATTGACTTTCATCGATTAGGAATATTATGCGTCAATGTACGCAATTTGATATACAAGCACTTATTGATAGTATTATATGGCATAAGAGTCGCAAATTGAAGAGTGAATCGAAGAATTACATATAGTATGAGTGAATTAAAACTCGTCATATTGTAAAATTAACACTTGTGAAAAATGCCGAAATAGTGAAAGATTAATTTGCCGATTTTCAGTGATTTATTCAGTGATTTTACATCGCGAAAATCTTTAAAAATCGATAAGCAGTCACGCATGCCGAAAGATCGGTCGACCCTGGGTATTATTTCTGGTATTATTTCTGGTATTATTTTTTCGGGTATTATTTCTGATCAACTGATATATTCAATTCTGTAGACAACCACTGGCATACACATAACGTTTCCACGAGCAAAGTCTATTGTTTCACGGCAAAATTTCATCGATTTAAATTCCGCAATACCCGAGCCGGAATTTCATATAATAACCGAATTCCATCGAACTTGAAGGATCAATGGAAAATCTCGAGTTAAAACATAGCACAAGCTATTGTTCTTCGATGCCACAAATATTGAGCTACAGAGTTGTTCAGATTCGAAGAAGGATTTACCTAAAAATTATTTAATATTCGATTTTTCATCTCAATATTTCCCGCTTGCCTTTGATTGTTATTTTTGACTTCCATAGGAAATGTTTCAATTATGTAACTCACTCGATAGCAGGTGGAATATATGTACGATAAGCAAATATTAAATAATGAATATGAGTAAAAAATGAAATGAATAATAATATGTACAGCAATAAAGCTTCTTTTTCGTGACATATGTATTATTATCTTTTATTGAAATTGGAAAGTTCGATAGAATTGTAGTAAAGTAATAAGGATAAAAACAGAAATGAACAAAAGACATTGGGAAATTCAATTCGGAATCTGTAGTCTAAGAAGCATTATTAAATTAAATCAGTACTCGCGAAACTTTCACACTGAACTCTAGATTTCGGCTCGGGTACCTTTCTATTTTCAGCTCGTTAAACATCCGTCAAAAGCCCAAACTTGATAAATGGTCGCGTAATATAAATGGCTTGACATACCTGGAAATATATGATGCAGCGCTGCTGGTCGCCCGCGTCCTCCGTCCTGACTTCCCGATTCAACATCCTGACCCTTGGCTTCTCCGTCGTGGCACTCACACCCACGTGCACGCTATTCGAGCAGAAGAACGCGTGTTAAATCACGAGATGTCGACGAGAATTCGAAGAAATAGTAGTAAGAGTCAACGAAAATATTATAATTATTCGACTAAAATAAAAACGCGAACGCGCGGAGATGATGAACGCGTTCCGCGATATGCGACGCACTGAGGACCTGACACGCTCATTGTTATCTCGAAGCCCTAGACTGTTTTGATAGCGTCAAATCGTCGTACTATCGGTGAGCTGGGGGGGG
>NW_022639607.1:153805-164687 GCF_010583005.1 Odontomachus brunneus
GGGGGGGGGGGGGCACTTGGTAAGGGGAATCGACTGAGCGCTTTTTGTTGATGTTGTGGTACTCGCGCGCGTCGCGTATCTACCCGTAACGGACAATTACGTACCGAGGCGGTGAGTGCCGAATATACCGAGTAACGTGTAACTACGTACATTTCTCATCATTCACGTCGAGTGTTTAAGATATACACTACCGTCCAGAAGTTTGGAAGCAGTCATATTTTTGTGTAAAATAAAAGATCGTTTGTATTATGAAAGCAACCGGTTATAATGAATGTTTATTGACATTGACGACTACTATCTACTTTAGGTTAGAACACAAACTTTCTATGTCTATAATTACATTATGTTAAATTAAAAAATTCAGTTAAATCAACCGACTGATAACTTTAACACGCACTGAGTTCACAAATCGTAACTTGCTATAAATGCGCCTATAAATGCTAGAATGCAACTATTAAGATCCTATTTAATTAGAATACAATGGTTAGATATCGGAATTGAGGGTAAACATCATTTCTATGATTCGAACGTGACCAAAACAAAGTAAATGTTCAACTGTAAGTAGATAATAGCAAGAATTTATTAGACATAGGTATAAAGAGTTGCTGTTCTGGCCTAAAGTAGTCGTCAATGTCAATAAACATTCATTATACTCGGTTGCTTTCATAATATTTACAAACGATCTTTTGTTTCACACAAAATGATTGCTTCCAAATTCCTGGACGGTAGTGTATTATTAACTATGAATGATGTGGCGATGACGTGAGGCAAATCGTGGGTAGTCGTGGATACATAGAAAAATACATTTTGCACTCAAATGTTACAAGTTTCAAGTATTTCAGAAGCTTATATATCCCCGCAAATTTATCACAAACTCTCATTATAAATATTGAATTTCTTCAAGAGATATTCTGAATCCCAACAAATTTAACGTTTCAATCAAGAATGTGAAATTAAAACAAAAATTTAGCTTGCTACATGGAGTCAAACCAATTTTTTCTTGATAAAGCCTTTTCCTTGTAAAGAGAATAGATTCTTTTGAGTACATCATAATGAGTTTTTCTCAAATTTGTGTGATGAGTATATTTTAAAACTATTATAAAAAAATATTTTCTGTTGAAAAAATAGCTGTTACAGAAAGATGAAAAGTAAGCTAAGTAATTTTTTAACAGTAGAATGATACTTTTTTCTCTCTCTTTATTTTCAATTACTTTAATGGTGTCGCACATTATGTGTCTTTTCGTTATCTGCAATATTGAACGAAATAACGATAATCAAATATATAATCAATACGAGATACGAACACAAGTTTGTAATTAATTCTATACTCTCAGTGAAAAATCGTAAATAATATGCAACTGTGAGTACCAATAGAAAGTTCCTTTGTTCGTGGAAATTTCCAAATTGTGCAGAAATTTCCAATATCAATAAAAAATAATTAATAAATAGTATAAACGGAAAACTTGTTATTTCATTTGCTATTTAATGCGAGAGCTCATTCATTTGAAATCATTATTCAATATTTCATATAAAATTTCGTTTCAAGAGAGAAGTAAAATACACAGCTGAAGTGCAGCGATGCACTCGCATTGTATAAATTTTTGTTTGCTTTTATAGAGTGTTATCAACACATTAAAAAGTTAAAAAAATTAAACCTGGTGACACTCGCTTGTATGCAATAATAAATGAAAAAAATATAACGGAGAAAATGCCTCGATGGAACTAATTATTAGGCCATTGTATATAAAGTACTACTTGTGCGCGAGAACCGAGACTGTAAAACCTGATATATCTTATTTCCCAGGAAAATCTCACTTTTATATCGGACTGCTGAATTAAACATCCACTCTGACGAGTTTCTTTATTCGCGTTACACACGGCAAAGTCGACCGCGTAGTATACGGTAATTATTCGAAAAAAATGTGTTCCGCGAATACATTAGGAGGATCGATTCAAGGCCGAAATGCAATCCGAGTGTCTGTTCGAGGTAAAATATACTCTTGGAGAAATATCACATTTCTTAACGGATCGTTTAGGGTTTCCGGCGGAAAATGGCTCCAAGTCGAGCGAATCGAAATTGCTCGATCGTCCACCGCGTTTCTGCTCACGTCAGATGGATTTCCAAACGGGCACAGCGTCGACATTGCTCCGATATTAATTTGCGCGTTGCACGATTAACAAATCTAATATTAATAATAACACGCAATCTCAGATCGAGGAAATCGACAATCAGACGCGAAACCAACATTTAAGAAAATAGTCTTGCAGTCATAGAAAAGTTTTCTAGATATAAAAAGTTAACTAAAAAAATGGAGAAATGCATGGACTAGTAAACATCACGATATATCGTATGTATGTTTTGTATTTAATTAAAATAGATGACAGAGACAGAATCTCTATTTGAACTATTCGTGAAATTTAGCACAAGAAAATCTCTTTAGATTAAAGCCAATCGTATTTATTAAAATTGACTGTAATAAATAAAAGACTAGCGACCAGAGATAAATGAATGTATAACCCTTTCATACTGTGAAAATAGTATCGGAGCAAATTAATATCGGAGCAATGTCGACGCTGTGCCTACTTAAATTTGCTAGAATGCTGCTGCAGTAAAAATTCTAGGTGTACCACAGACAATTTTCTAGCAAATACAAAAAAACGGCGATATATTTTAACTGTGACATTTAGAATTTGCTTGGAGCAGCAAAACATTGTTTTGAGTGAAGGCAATCGGTAGAATCTGTCGCCCATGAATCGCTCCGGTCAGCCTGCCGGGTGCAATTAAAGGTGTAATTAAATCGATCAGTCGAAGCTCCTTCGTTCGTGAGACGCTAATTACTGGTCATTGCTGCGCGCTCGCAATCGAATCAGCCATCGGCTATACGACTTCCGATGGGGATTTATCGCAATGGAAAAAAAAAAACGGATACTGGAGAATCGAAGGATCTCCGTCGGATAGTCGATTACCAGTGATTTTCGGGCGACCATTTCCACGAGGAGAGGAGAGGAAAGGAGAGCCCAAGTGGTTGCTGGCGGGTAAGCACGTTGATTGGCCGATAATTGTGTTTCCTCTGTCGCGTCAGGGCCCGCGTTTTCCGCGTAGCACCGGCGTGCCGGCGATATCACCTGATCGGATGCATCGACTCGTTATTCTTGCGGCAACGATTTTACATCGACTCGCGCGATTCCGGCTTGAACTGCTCCACCGGACTCGGGTCGATCGCGGTCGAATTGAATCAACAGCGTGCGGATGTTTTGTCTACCTTCGATTACGTAAACTCAGGCTACGAGAGGTTTCCGTAAATATTCCCCCCGCGATTTGCGAGGTAACATGCGGTTGGGTAGTAACGTTGCGCGATCTCTCGCGGTTGGCGCAAAATTAGTTCCGCGTAATCTTCAAAGTAACGACCATGAGCGACTGTTAAACTAACACTCGCAATTTGCGAGTCGCTGTAACTTGTCTTCGTACTTCGCCGGGAGGAAAACGATTTTCATACGTGTTATGAATAATAAATAAGTATAATAACGATGATATTAATCAACGATGAGGGACACCGCTAGATATTTAACGCAGTTTCCAGTTATTGGACAGTTATATTAACTTTCGTCTAGCAACTAAAACTATTTGAAAGCCCAATCGAGATGTGACGATTTTCCTGCAATTATTGAGCAAATAAAAAGACAAACGAAATCTGAAATTAATTTACTAAACGAAAATAGAACAAAAAATGGGCAACTTTCCCGCGTCTGTAAAACTGGCACGATGTTTTACAAATCTTAAAAAAAAACAATGACAGTTCTATTAACACTTTTCATAGTTCTAGAATTCTAGATAGAAAACAAAAAGAGTTCCGCATTTTTAATACCGAAAAACAGTAAATAAAAAATTATGCTTTTTTCATAAACTTCAAAACAACAGAAAATTTCCGAGAGAAACTATCATGCAGACTACATCTGGTTTTATTGACAGTCCTCATTAGTTCTAATAGAGTTCTAATCCCTACGATCAAATTTAAGAAGAGTTCCGGCGGCTACCCATTTTTAAATAATTTTTTAATCTTTAAAATTAGTTACTCTCATAGTATGTAATACTATCAGCATGTAATACTGTCGTATGTTACTGAGGGAGCAGAGTCACATTAAAAATTGTCATCCAAGAAACGGTACTGAGCGAGATACGCACATTGACGCCATTTTCGAAAATACACCTTTGGAAACGCGAAAATTACTTTAAAAAACTTGTAAAAAATAGTCGAATAGACGGAGAAAAGTGTTCCCAAAATGTACTCTAAATATTATATGATTATATAATACTATATGACTATATGACTTGTACAATCTGCAGTAACATGACTAGTTCTGATCCATGCATAGGATAGATTCCACTGCGCATGCGCGACAATTCGACTTTCTTACTAACGCTACATTGGATCCAACCTTAAGAGCGCGACTTTGGGATATTGGAAAATAATTTTGAAGATTCTGGACATGTTACTGAGGGAGCAGAGTCACATTAATTCAAATTGTCACCCAGGTGACGGTGCTGAGCGAGATACGGGAGCGAATGACTTTCGACGGTGAATCGCAATTCCGTTCATTCATTATCGCCGTACAATGAAGACGCGTCGGACAGAGACGAGCGAGAGAGCGTGGAGGAATTGCTTCGGGCGTCAGCATCCGCAGAAATCGCGGTAATTCCTGAATTCTCCCCGAGGAACGTCTCGGATTACGCAAATCTATTCGCCGCGAATAAATTCGTTTAGCGCGCGGCCCGTCGTACTCCAGAACAAAGAGGACATGACGATCACGAGGTGTGTACATTTTCGATAGAGTGCGAAACGCGAGCGGTGACGTCAATTTCCACTTAGTGGAAACACGCGTGACTCTCTCAGTCATTTTTCCGAATTTTTCCCGGCGAAACTCGCGTTTAAGCCCCCTCCATCCCGCGAGTCGATCACGAAACATCACGAGCAGATGAACGAGACTTGCAGCAAAAATGATTCGAATCGACGACATGAAAGTCGTATA
This sequence comes from Odontomachus brunneus, assembly GCF_010583005.1. Lineage (NCBI taxonomy): Eukaryota > Metazoa > Arthropoda > Insecta > Hymenoptera > Formicidae > Odontomachus > Odontomachus brunneus. Next base: position 158,834 of record NW_022639607.1, read on the forward strand.
TCGTCGATATTGTTACATTAATATAGACACGCGCATACTAAATCGCTATATTGTAACGTGCACACTTTTGTGTGCCAGCCAACAATCGCATTGCGCACGTCCCGCGCCGATTAATCCGTAATTCGCCGGATATAACTGATGACGTCCGAACTGAATATTCGACAAGGCGATTCGCGTAAGTTGAATCTCGATAATTGCTCTGATAATAACGCGACACTCAAACGCGCGATTTTACGTGCGATTAATTGCGCGTTCTTTTTCGCGAGCGCGGTGAAATCGCGTTCTCTCGCGTTCTATCCGCAAAGTTGAATTCGATTCCTCAGCGATGCGAATCGCGCTCGTCGAGGCGTCGCGACGGCGGGAACAGTCGCGACGATCGGCACGCTTCCGCCGAACAGCCGACGTTATCCGTACAAATAATAACGGGCGTGCTATTTTTCGTGCCTTCTCTCTGCACGCGAGTATTCCGCGGAATAATTCGAGGTAGCTACTTAGGTCTCGCAGTTTGGCGTCTCGCCAGTACGGTGAGCGCAATAACAGCGATCTGCACGAGAAAGAAAGAGAGAGAGAGAGAGAGAGAGAGAGAGAGAGAGAAAGAGAAAGAGAGAGCGTGTGTGTGTGCGCGCGCGCGCGCGCTCGACTCGTCGATTTAGGCCAGCACTTTGTCTTCGAATTTCTCAGCAGGCTCTGACAGCGCGATATATCGCGACACATCGCGTTCACCTGCGGGAGCATTCCCCAGGTCCCTCGGCCGCGGGGCAGTCGAAGAAAGCGAGAGAATATCGATCGGTTGCCGCGTGTGCGTTTACGCGATCATCGCGCACGTATTTCGCACCGACCGCGTAAGTCCGTCCGCGTGCAAATAAACGCCGGTGATTCGCCATTCGCAACTTCGCTCGCCCCACGTAGGAAACATGATGCCGAGGCCGTGCGAATTATGCAAATGGTCGTGTACCGAGCAGAGCTAACTCACCCCCGTATCTCGGACACATATGCGTGCGACAGAGCGTAGCACAAACCGACCAGAGCTAGCGCCGATCGCGTTACAAAGCGCGACGCGCGAAATATCGAACGGGGTCAGTTATTCGACGGACGATACGGTGTCTCTGCGATATCGAATTTGCATCTCTCCGCTTTATATTATCGCGTATGTTTCCTCTCGAAATATCCCGGCGCATTTTGATAACAAACGGCGGCGCAGACGGTGCAGACCCTCGAAAGAAACTCCGCGCGCTCGCCAAGCACGAAGTTCTACTTCAAAGTTACTCCGCGTAAGTGTTATGATTTCAACCGTATAGCACTCAAACGCGGCGCTTTTGCCGGAAAAAAAGAATAAAAAGGGAAAGCCCCGCAACCGCGATGGCAGTGGCGGTGGCGATGGCGGCGGTGGACTCGGCGGTTCTGCCTGGGAGAACGCACCACCGACACGGAAAGCAAGAAGAATAAATTACCGCACGCGGGAAAGTACCGTGCACACTTCCCTTCGCGCGCTAGCGCACACTGAGATATGGTCGACGTCAATGTCGGAAATTGTTTCCGCCGTTGTTCAGCTGCGCGAACCATCCCCGCGACAGGGAATGTTGCACGGCGACCTCACGACAAATCTCACGGACCGATTTCAAATCCCGCGACACCGCATGTCAGATTGGAATTGCCGAAGTAACAACACGCGAATTGCTCGACAGAGCCAACTGAGAGTACCTCGAATCATCACGGAGACAGTAGCTGAAGGTATCTCAACTCTTGAGGATACTTTGAGATATCGCGCGAGTGACTTACGAAAATCACTCCAGAACACCCGAAAGTACGTCGTCGCGGAGATACTTGAAGGTAGTCGAAATGTTGATCCTACTTTCGACCTCGATGTTATTAACATTTGATAAAGCCTTTAATATTCTGAAACCCATGTCAGTTTTGATTCTATTTAATCCGCTAATTTCGCCGAGAGATACCTACGGAGCACCTACAAATGACATTTGCTTCGGTTTCCATAATTTAAAGATCTGTATAAATGGTTGTAATCTTATCTCGCGTGAAATGCTTCAATCTGAATTTAGAATTGGATCTGAATGTTTTAATGGAATCACATGATAATCACTGTGACACGATATCAATAATTTCAATTAAACTGAAAAATGTACAGACTCTACTCTCTTCACGTTAGAAACTGAGAGAAAAGAACTCACATCTAACTCTAAATTCAAATCTGAGTGGCTCACCTGAGACAAAGTCCAAGTAACGACTATTAATACAAGTCTTAGGTCCATAATAGTTTTCACTTGAAACTTATCTCAGGTGATACTCAGATTTGAATTAAAAGTTAGATGAGAGTTTTATAGTTGAATCACGATTACAAATACACAACATCAGATATATCATACGATTCAGTTGACAATTTCAAATCTAATTCCGAATGAAAATGTGAGTACTTCACATGAAACAATTTTCAAATGACAACTGATAGTACCGGCTTTACAGATACTGAACTTCAATTTCCATGTGTATCAAACATACACAGAATATACAAGTGTTAGAAAGCTCAGGTGAAGAGTATGGCTAAAATTTTGGCTCGGATGTCGTCTAAGAGTGAAGACCCTCGGATTCGTGAAAGATTGAGCAAATAGTTCCTGCGACAGACAGACAGATATCCGTCGTCGTTCAGATGACAGGAAGAAAAAGAAAGAGGGAGGGGAGTCGACAAGAAAGAGAGAGAACTACATGCTATACATGTTTGTTACACGCCGAAAATGATAACTCCCTCTCGTCTCGATGATAATAAGACACGCCGTCTCGAGAGGAAACGAGTTTCATCTCCCTATCGGTCTTGGAAGTCTCAAGGGTAAGAAGCACGGCTCGCGTACCTTGCCGTCGCTGATCGATCGGCAACGGAACTTGGAAAAGTGTCGCTTCAACGGTTTCGCCGACCCACCCGTGGGACCCCGCGCCACCGCCGCCGTCACCTCTTTCTACCACCCTCCTGCACCACCTCCCGGAATCGATCCATCTCCTACCGACCTTCTGGCAGAATCCTCCTCCTGACTCCGGCGGCCACTTGTCGCCGTTTATTTCCGCGCGCGCGCTGCCATTAGAAATTTATTAAATAAGTCGAAACGAGAGAAGGAGACAGAGAGCGACAGATAGAGAGAAGGAAAGGACCGTCTCCTCATCGCACACCGTCGAAGTTAATCTCATACTCGGGAAATTGGGATTTATAGACGCACGTGTGCGCGACAGCTTAACCCGATCGCGTTCACAACTGAGGAAGAATAGCGATATAAATTCTTCACACAATGGGCGAGACGGTGAGTCTGTTCGTCTTCTCGTCTCCTCGCCCACGTGCCCTCGAGAATCCACGTGCCAACGCGATCGTGAAAGATCGCGAAATCTCCTTTAATTAAAAGCGAGACGAACTTACGTGACGCGGCGCATTCGGCGGAGGTGTTTTTGGCGTTTCGTTTCTCGTGTTCGGTCCACCGCGAAGTTGCTCTGCGGCGAAGTTTCGCCCGGATAGAATCTCGCGGCTGATCAAATTTTCGACGTTCTCGTCCAACTGACCGACCGACCGTTCGGACAACACCTCGAAAGTTAACAAGGTTAACCTGAGGTTTCCTATAATTTCGTAATTTAATACCCCGGCGCGTTCCGTGTCGAGAGACGTCGCCGAATGATCAAACGGCGAGAGTCGATGTCTTGCGATCTCCTTCGCTGCCGGAAATTCGATTGGCAGCTCGCCGGGAAAATTGCAAAGTTCCGAGGAAAACTTCGGGGAATGTGCCGCTCCTCCCTCTCTTCTCACCTTCTTGCATTCTACGGATATCTTTTAGCGCGCTTTTTTCTCTCCTTTCCCTAGCGGCCCGTCTATTTTCCAAGGAGAGAAAAACATTCATCTCTCTCTCTCTCTCTCTTTCTTTCTTTCTATCTCTCTTTCTCTCTCGACGAGAATAGGTTTAGCTAAGGGACTCCCCGCTTTAGAACATCTCCCCCGAACACGAGAGTTCCTTCTTCTTTCTCACCGAGTCTCCCGCACGGAACGATCACTTTCCCTGGTTTTATGCAAGCCACGGAGCTCTCACATAGCTAGAAACGATTGATCGGAGCTTAATCCCCGGAGTGGTCTCCTTTCACGACCGTGGGGGTGATGGAAAGCGGGTCGCACACGCTCCCGCACACTTTTCACGATAATCGTTGCCCTCGCTATCCCCGCGGATAGCTTGTTACTCGAAACGGGATTTATGAAAGAAGCGTTCGCTCACTCACGAATAGCACGAATAATAATTCTATGGCCTATCGTATATTTCTATTTCCACGCGGAGAAAATTTTAGACAGAATTTTGTAACCGGCGCAAAGAGGTCGACATTTTGTAGTAATTGACCTTTCATTTCATAGAAAAAAAAACGGAGAAAATTGGTTATATAACGAGAAGTTTGATTTTAAAGAACGAACCAACGCGTTTTGTTGGACACAAAATTTCTGGTTCTTTTGACTCAAATTTGGTTTCAAGAAAATTCGTTTTCTCAAAACGCGTTGATTCGTTCATTATAACCAAACCAAACTTCATGTTAATACTAGTTTAAACTAGCCGGCATTGCTTAGGTTATCACAAGGGCATGAAATCAGAGGGAGGAGGTGGAGTTCATGTTTCATGGTAACCTATATTTTCCGCAGGGTCCTAGAGAATAACTATGCAAAACTTGGTCCAGATCGGTCAAAGGATTTATGAGTTTATAGGGAACATACAGATAGACAGACGTTACGTTTTTTATATACAAATGATTATTCTTTCTATGTTACGCTGAGAAAAAATATTTGAAAATTTATGTGTGAGAAATAAAGCTTATTTTTGTAAAATAAACTTTATATCCCACAAATAAATTTCCGAGTATTTTTTTCCTCAGTGTGCTTATATTACAGGGACTGACATGTGCTATTAAAAAAATTATGTGCTATATTTCTAGAGAAATTTATTATGATAACCTTTGGCAAGATAGATCTTCCCCAGCGTACTGTAAAAAAAATATTTGAAAATTTATTCACGGGATATAAAGTTTGATTCTGTAAAATAAGGTTGATTTCTCTGATTTATAAACTTCGTTTCTGTGTGTATGTGTGTGTGTGTAAAATAAACTTTTATCCCGCAAATAAATTTGCAAGTATTTTTTTCTCAGTGCAGAACGGAAATATACTATTCCTGTACTACTGGAAACATAGAAACATAGAAATTGAAAAAGATTCATATTGAAAAAAAGAAACTTATGAAATTCTCTTCGTGCAACGGCAACATTAAATTCACCGGTGAACTTCCGATAAATAAAATTAATCGATATCCAATAAATAATATTAATCGAATCGCGACGCGGTTCCTGTATTTCTCTCTGTATACGCACACCGTAAACGCACACAAAGCGCGGCTGCAGGCGCGCAGCTTCTCCCCGATCGCATCTTATCCGCGATGTACAGTCGAGCTGTTTGGGAATGAGTGCAGCGTGCACTTTCTCGCCCGACAGCGTCCCGCGGATTGAAAATACTCGATCTTCCCAAGCTCCCCCTGCCGCTGCGGTCGAATTCGCCGGCAAGTTTCCTCGGGAATCTCTCGCCTCCTCGGCTGTCTCGATACTTCGGGATGTCGTGCGAAAACGGCTCGGTTGTTGTTACGCGCTCACGGCAAGGACACATCGACGTGCTGACGAAGACAACGAAATAATCGCGCACCGTCGCGTCGCGCCAACCCAATTTCGCTGCTTCATAAATCACGTCCGCAAAAACCCGTCGAAAAAAGCGCAAGCCTGTCCTATTTATTTCGTATTCTCTCTCTCTCTCTCTCTCTCTCTCTCTCTCTCTCTCTCTCTCTCTCTC
>NW_022639607.1:167042-176645 GCF_010583005.1 Odontomachus brunneus
TTTTTCTTCTCTCTCTTTCTCTCTCTCTCTCTCTCTCTCTCTCTCTCTCTCTCTCTCTCTCTCTGTGGCCTCCTTCTCTTCTTTCTTATTTTACGACACAGAATATTTGATGCCATATTTGCGACGACACCGTTTTCGCACCCGTTTTTCCGCCACATAGCTCGCGCGTTATCGGAGTCGTTGCGGAGACGCAACGACGAAAAGAGAACGGGTGCATACGGTAGTCGTTCTACCTCGGCGCACGTACATACATGAGAACGAGGTACAGGAGAACGCAGGGGATCCCCTGCGGGATCAAATTTGGTCGCGACTTTAGCCGGTCGAGCGCTGAATTAATTACAAGCCGTCCCGCATCCTTTCCAAGCCGGTTAATTGCACCGGGCGCGAGTGAGCGAGCGAACGCGCACGTGTGCGTAAACTCATTTGGCGTGGGTAAATTTTCACTCCCCGACGCAGCTCGTTAGGAACTATCCTCTCCTTGCGCAAGGATATAATTATCTTTCCATCCTAGAGATTATGTCGCGTTAATATTAATTCACCCCGTCCCAAAATCACCCCCGCGTAATCTGTCGGGCGAGCGGGCGTGTTGTTTACGCAATTATCCCTACATTCGAGTATTTTTCCATGGAGATTCTTTCCCCGGTCGCGGCTAAACTGTCTCTAAAGAGGCGCTTACTGCTAATTTAGATATACTTCATCGCGAGTTATTACCTCTGCCCCGCTCTCTTTCTCGCTGCCTCACTCTCTCAAAGTGAATCAGCAAAAATATTTCTCGTTGAATCAAAATGAAGGGGCATTTCATCGGTAATTAGTGAGTATTCGCTGATTTAAAGTGGAAAATACGTCCACTTCACTGCTTCGTCATGTGTCTCACTGATTTCGGCCAGCGAAAGAATTTCACTGCAAAATCTGTGGTACACAAATTTGCTATATGCTGCACAAAACACAAGATGTGTTATTCGCGCTGAGTCTCTTTTTACATCTTTTAAGTTACATCATTAAACATGTTTAAACGTATTAAATTATAATTTACACATCTAAAAAAAGATATATTAAATAACGTGATTTAAAACTGCGAGAAAACGTGTGAAAACAGCTTTAGCCAAATTGCACGCGTAAAAATTGCACACTTAGATTTACGGTGTACGAGATCCAGCTTTCCGCGTTCGCGGTGATGGAATGAACGGCTTTCGTGCAATTTGCGTGCAATGGCACCGTCTGCGTATGCAAACTGCATCAATAAGAGCAACAATCGCTATTACTAACTGATCCTTTCAGCGAGATTCCACTGATATTACAGTGTTATATATTATAAGCTGAATCGTCAGTTACAAGTGAAGCATTTCAGTGAAGAATACACTGATTGTACTTTAGAGAGCACATTGTCACGAGCGTTCTCGGGATGCCACGAGAAGTCAAATTGAATCCCCGTGACTATCATGCGAAATCTGACTGAGTATCCGGCAGATATCCCCGTCGAAAGGTGAGCAAGGATATCCCTGAGCTTCAACGAGTAATAAAATTTGAATATATCCGGCATATAGCCCGGGATTCTCCGACTCGAGCGGTACATCTGGAATTCGAAGCGACATTCGAGGAATGCCTCTTGCGTTGTTTGTGTTGCGCGACTTGTGCCGGGGATCATAGTAACGGAAAGACGTACATTCCGAATCACTGTCGTATATACGTCTCGTTGAAAAAAAAACTCACCCTCACCCTCGTCTCTCCCTCTTGAATTCGTTTGGCGACGTAAACACGCGGGGAAAAATGTCCCGTGCTGTTTTCCCGATCCGAAAGTTGCTCGCGCGACAGCCTCGGTAAAGGGTTCGTCGCGAGAATCGCGTCATGTTCGTTGGACAGTTTTAATTTCAAAAATGCGACCCACCACGCTGCAACCGACCGGCGGGTTGCACTGTCATGAGACGAGAAGTGCCCGAAATGGTGACCGAGCTGCAAAACGAATCGTGAGAGTTTTAAAGCCGCGACTGAGAAGGCACTTTTCAAGATTAGACTTGTACACTCCGTGTCCGCTCGATTTTACATTTTATGCACGCGGCACTCGCAATGTACGGAGCGATGATACCGTTTGCAGGACCCGCATAATCACCTTTGTCAACCGCCCCCGTAATCACTACCGGAGTTGACTTTGCTGGTCAGACGGTATCGGGCAATCGCGCAAACAACACTAATTCGCGGACGTACCGCTTGTGTAGAGTTGCTCATCGTGCCCCGCGGGTCGTTACTCTTCGGTAAAATCGTGCGTTGCATCGTATGCATCGATGTGTATGTGTATGTGCGCAAAACAGAATTACGGCGATATGATGATGACTTTGCTGGGAGGTAAATGATTTTCAAATAGAGAATGGGGAGAGAGGAATTCATGGGAACTCAAGTCAAAATGTTGACTTCACTTTCGACTTAAATATTCAATTTAATGCCCACTTTGATACCCTTTGAAACTTACATCAACCCCTTTTGATTTCATTTAATCTACTAGCTTCGCCTCTTTAGGGTCTAAAAGTGACATTTTGTGAGTTCTCTGCTCAATTTAATGCCCACTTTGATACCCTTTGAAACTTACATCAACCTCTTTTGATTTCATTTAATCTACTAGCTTCGCCTCTTTAGGGTCTGGCATTTTGTGAGTTCTCTGCCATTTACAGGCGCTAAGTAGGACTTCAATTTCTACGTGTATTAAATATATACTAGTCCTTAGGATATACACATGTCAGGAAGTTTAGATTGAAACAGAAACTTATAGGAACCTGAGTCGAAATATCGATTCTACTTTCGACCTCAATATTCTACTTGATACTCTAAAGTCTACATCAATCCCTTTTGATTCCATTTGACCTACTAACTTTGCCAAAAAGTACTCTAAAACTTAAAAGTGGCATTTTTTGCGTTGTCTGTCACTTAGAGACACCAAGTAGGACTTTAGTTCCCATGTGTATTGAACATCCACTGATCCTTCGGAATATACATGTGTTAGAAATTTAGGTCGAAAGTAGGACTAAAGTTTCGGCTCGGAAACTTTTCTTTCTTTCAGAAACTGCATGAATCAGCCGATCGAGTATCGAGCTGAAAGCAATATCCGAAGGCTGACATTTCCATTTGATTATCGTATTACTCACTCAATTTTCAATCGCCCTCACTTGGTTGCCCTGTCTATTGTGGTCTACGACGTGCCGTTGTAATGACTCGCATCTCGGATAAAATATCGAGTAGACGAGTGGGGAAAGTTTCGCTCAGGGCGACGCGATTGCCCCGGTCTGGAAAGAAATCGATTTCAAGTTAATAATAAAGATCGCAGGGACGCAGAATGATCGGCGTAAATAAAAGGGGCGCTAATAAATATCTCAGGGACAAGCGTGTGGACGCGCTTGTCCATCCAAGCGTCCGGCGGTTTGCTGAACGCGAATGTTAGCCGACGGGACACGCCAAATCGGACACGTGTTCGCGCGAGAGGCCGCTCGATTACAAACGGCCGTTCAGCGAAAGGTTGGCGTGGATTAGCGGCCGGCGTTAATGCACGGATTTTCGGCACAATCACTCGCGCGCGCTTGCTCACGGCCATGTGTCAATCATCGTTTACTCTATGATGAACGATCCGATTTCACGGAGGGTATTGATTCGCCCCGTCGAAGATTCGCCCACTCGTTCCCGCCGTCGAGACCATTTAACTATCTGTCGCGGCGGGTAAACGCCGCGTACGCGCTCGCACATACACACATAATGCGCAATCAGCGAATACGAATCTAAACTGCGGCCTAATTTCGCCCGAAATTACCACGCTCGCGGCACCGCAAATATCTCGAAACGCGCTCGATCGATATCGGGACAAGTTCAGCGTGATTGCGCCGTTATTCGCTCATTCGAATTCCTTGGAAAATTACGCGCGGGCGGCGGTCCAATGAGTTTCGCGCACGATGAAATTACTTTATCCGAGTAATGTCCGTCCCCTCGCGAATTTTGAGCCGAGCTCTTACGGTGATTTACCGCGGCGACGATAACGTGCTTTGCCCCGAGTCCTGGGAAGGGTTAAGGGTTATCGACGACGGGTCGGCGATTTTTCTCCCCGAAACTGCCGTGAAACTCTCGATCGACGACCAGCGGTAATAAATTCGATCGCCTGTAGTCGAGGACTCGACCCGGAGAGACGAGATCAACCGAGGCCAGGAGAAGAAAGGGCGCCTGACTCTCCGAGAGACAGAGAGAGAGAGAGAGAGAGAGAGAGAGAGAGAGAGAGAGAGAGAGAGTCACGGTCGGCAATCAGTACTTCGGAAAATATACGTCGCCACCTCGCAGCACCGCGTACACCCCCGTCCGAGTGACCAGCCGCGCGTTTTCCTGTTCTGCCGAATGTAGGACATCGATTTCGGCCGTTTCCCCGGAACTACCGAGAGCCCTGCGAATCGTGGAGTAACTTTGTCGCTCGACAGGAGGAGATACGCCAAATTGTTCAACGAAATTCGGCTGAGCCGAGAGAGAAGATCTCGACCGCTTGCGTGTAAATACGGGCAGAATGTGGGATTCGGTACATTCCGTGGTTACACCGCGTCCATATTATTGCAACCTGTTATGCGAGAAGGTATCCGTCCCATTCCGCACGCGAATTCTTCCAGCGCGAACAAACACGTGCGATGAGAGTCGAAACTCGCGGTTAAATGTACGCCGTGATGATCATGCAGCAGTAAATACCGCACTAAATTTTACAAGTTTCGCTCCAAGTCCAACCTTCGGACCCTCTTCGAGTAATGAGATGTAAATAATGAAGGTGAGCGAGGTAATTCCGAGGATTTCGCGTTGTATTCAACGAAATCCCGCGGGATCTCGCAGTAACTGCGACCTTTTCAAGTGCTTTCCCCTCCATTCTCTCTTTTTAATAATAATTATCTATTTATTCTTTACTTCTCATTGATTATTTTACTTTTTATTCTCACAATTCGGCATGTAATTCATAATCATGTCTGAAATCCTCAAATTACTCGATCTCTATATGCTACTTGCTTCGATCTTTTAAAAGAAGGTCCTAGTTTTGATAGCCAAAAAAATAGGAAGTACTTACAAATTTCTTTCAAGGAAATAAGATATCAAACACGATTAAATTGTCCATAAATTTTGCTTACCAAATTATGCCCGTGGATTAATCAATAAATAAACAAATATATTCACGCATTAGAATCGAGATTCTTCCAACAGTCGCGGGAAAAATTTGGCGAGAATCTGGACCGCAAATCTCGCACTGGTGCGCGAACTCGACACGCGCACTTGCGAAAAGCTCGCGCTGCGAAATGCAAGAGGACGTCGCCTGTGCGGAAAGGTTAAGGATAATTTTGAATTATTGACGACTTGGCGTGTCTCTGTGCGACGTGTTCGCGAGAGCACGATGGTACGTGAAACGAGACTTTTATTCGCGCCGTTATGCGTCTGCCTCTTCTTCTTCTATCGAAGATTCTGCCGGGGATCCTCTCGTTTCCTCGCGCGGCATCTCGGATCGCACAGACGAGATGTAGCGAGCCGACTGTACTTTATCGGGAACGTCCGCTGCGGAAATTTATAATGCACGACCGCGGCTACTTTGCACCCTACGTGCGCCGGTGAATTTATCGCGGCTCCTTTACCCGCGTATGCATATCGGTGTACGTAAGGTTCAGAGCTGGCGACGTGGTGGTGCGCGACGCGTGTAGATACATACACACGTATGGCGCATCGCCACGTTCGGCGAATTTAAGCGGCCAGACGACGATTTAAGGAACAAACGTGCCCCCCCCCCCTCTCCCCACGGTGCATTGGGTTTAAACGAGCCTGAGAATTTAAGGCCCACTCCCCAAGTCCCTTACCGTTCAGCGATATCGTGCTCAAGGATGACCAGATATAGATTCCCACGAGGGCCTTCCGAAATACCGCAAATGCGCTCCAGTGCACCCGAGGACCTCGGGATCCCGGCATCCAATGAGAGAGCTCTAGCCGAGAGAGAAGCGCATAACATTATTATATCAGGGCAACTGATTCCCCAGCCGCGGCGCATCAAATTTTCACGGGATTGGGACGTAATTAAAAATCTATAATACATGTTACTCCGATTCTCTCTCTCTCTCTCTCTCTCTCTCTCCCTCCTTCTCTCTCTCCCTCTCTCTCCTCTCTCTTTCTCCCGCGGTTAATCATGCGTCCGTTAATTTCTTCATTATTACACGTCGCACGCGGTATCTACATGATGAAGCCTCTGCCGGGGATTTAACGAGGGTGCCGCGATGCTACCCGAAGTTCTTTTTCCACCATTTTTCGTCCTTTCACGCGCTTGCAATGCATCGTATTATGGCGCTGCATGAGCGAGTTGCCTGAACGAGAGTAGGTCGGGGAGCGAATTTTCGTGTCTAATATCGCAGCTTCCGTCCCTGTGATTCGCAACAGTCGCGAGCAAAGTAGCCGCCACGTAAGAATAGTCGAGTTAACTCGCGTCGCGATGCGCGCTCCATATATTCCCCATCATACTCGTCGCGCCACATCACAATCACTTTCCATGTATACACACGACATTTCCACGTCGTGAACTTTGCGGGTCATTAATCACTGCCTACACGTACCATTAGCTAAACGATGCCCCCGAGCAGATATTAAGTTCCCCCGGGCAATAATAAGCGGCATTCTACCGCCGCTCCTTCGAATGTTTCGACATGCTGATTAGGTGCGAGCGGTGTCTTTTTCTCTCTGCTCTAATCGCGTCGTATAATTAAAATTTCTCAGATGCAACAATATCCGCGCCCGCAGGCGACGAGAAATCTACTGGACGAAAGATGAAAGGGCACGGCGGGAAGAAATTAATTCCTCTGTCACATCGAGAGCCGCGTCGTGCAATTAAAATTTCTCGGGCGCGACAATATTCTTCTATTTAATAATTTTTTTTATTTCTTCACTTGTAGCATCTATTTGTATTATCCGTCTTTACGTTGTACTAATAAAGTTTATTATTATTATTACATCGAGAAAAACGTTTAGTATTTGTAATTATAATCACTATAAATTATAGTCGAGAAAACTAATTTTTTTACTAAATTCTGCTATAATATTATTAGATTATAATTTTATATACATGTTACTACTACCGTTTTCGTGTCAGAACAGCCACAAAATACGGCTAGAGTCTAAAATAGATACAATCCTATAATTAGATCAACCATTTCTTTCCTCTCAGTGTATTATTGTTATTAATAATAGCGATACGGTGGGAGCCATCGCGAGAAATTTGCTAGTTGCCAGACGACACGACATGAGACGAGACGAAAGGAAAAGGGATAACACACCGGCGTAAAAATGAAATCACGTAGCTGCGCGGTGAATTTTTCTAACGGCAGCTCCGCGGGGGGTCATCAATCCGCCAAATCCCTCCGGGGAGCGATGCATCACGCTTCCGAAAAAAAAGGAAAGCTTACGGTCATTTATGCGATATTGTGCCCTGCCCAGCCCTTCGTATGCACGCCAAGTATGTAAGAGTGATAACACCTCGCCTCGACCTCCTTACGAATGAATGTGTGTTCTTATGACAGCCGAGGGCGAAACAGCCACATTCTCCTGAAATGGCCGATTAATATCTCAATATTTGTCATGGACAGGTTTAACCCCGTCGAGCGTTTCCTGGCCATCTTGTCCCTGTCGCCGAAAGCGAAGGATTCCGTCGGAGTATAAATGAACCGGCGAAGTAGAATAGAATAGAAGTGATCTCCTTTCAAGTCGCACACAGTGGAGCCCTTTCTTTCCGCTCGCGTGCCTGCCGATTCTCTCTCTTTCTCTTGCCGCGAAAGAAGTAAATTGAGATTCGCGATTCGGCTTCGAGTCGGTGGTCCGCCGTCTTTTCGTCTGGGATTCCTTTACCGTAATTCGTCGTTTCTTAACGACAAAACGACGGAAAATATCCGCCGCCGTCGACGTTATCGCTTTTCACCGACCGACTGAATCCACCAACTTCGCCGGTTTGTTTTCTCCCGATCGACTCGATTTAGACTCCACCAGTCTCAACTACGTTATCTTCATGCTCGCGTAACGTTAATGCATTAGCCCCCCGACGTTTGTTAACTATCTTGTTGCCAAACTCCGTGGACTTTGTTAGCTTTCGTCCTTTATATACCATTACAATTTCAAAGTATGCGTTCCACGGATAGAGTTTAGGTCGAGAAAGATCGTGAGAGAGAGAGAAAGAAAGAGAAAGAGGGCGAGGAGAGAGATAATTAGCTTATACGAGTAAAATTAAGTACATAATTGATATTGCGTTGTGGTAATATGTTTATCATGAGTTTCCACTTGAGATTGTAATTGCGAAAAAGCCGAATGAAATACTTCAAAGTAAATTGTAAATTAGGAGAAGGAGCTACTTTCATCTCATGCGAAACGTGCATCTTGTTCCTTCGCCTTCGTTATTTCTTTTCGCGCAATATAATTTATCGCAGCACGCTGGATAAATTGGTCGCTTTACATTAAATAATTGAAATCAAAAACAAAAAATTTCTTTCTCTTCTGAACTATATTGATATTATGCTATGAATTATTATAGAAATAGTAAATTACACGATCTGTCGAGTGTAACAGACATTCAAATAATTACAGCAATTTTGCAGCAAAAAGTCAAACGTAACATTTTTTGACAAATGTGTAGTAATCTCGATCATAATTTCTGTACGGTCCAAAATTACAAGATTTTGTTGTAATTTTTATTACAATATTTTTTCCGCGATCTAACTGTGAACGGATTTATCGTAATTTGCAATTCCATTTATACGCGGATTATTTGCCATTCATCGTCAGCCATCATTTCCGCAGGAAGAGCGTGCGCTTCAGCTTATGCCGACGGTGGTTTCCCGCGAAACCAGATTCTCTCCCGGCGCGCGAGGGACAAAAGAAGGATTCTTTCGGTCGCGAAAAAACGAAAAGGAAAGAGAGGCACACCTTATATTAAAAGAAGTGGGTCGAGATGTCGCGGACTTTGCCACATCTTTTCCGAGACCGTTCGTTTCCGGACGACGGACTTCTCTCCTCGAAATCCCGCTTGAAATTTTCACGAGCCCGTTACCGCGTTACGTTCCACTTAACTCGTCGTTAAAGCGCGCGTTAGAATAGCGACACGTGTACAGGATGTTGCATCAACATATAGCATGACAGGTAAAATGATTCGCGATATTTTTCACACTTCTTTTAACAACAGAATGAGCGTAATCCGCTTTGCGGACGAGTACATCACCAAATTCAAACTGAGTCTATGTCCGCGTTGAGAGACAAAATAGTTGATCTAACTAAACTGTAGTTATTTTTTAGCTCAACCATATTTTTTTGTAATAAAATGATAATAGTAATATGTGGACGAGAGTACGCTAAAGCTTATAACTAACATTATAATAGAATTTAATGAAAAAATTTTCTTATGTCTGTCAACGAGATTTTTTCTCTTCTTTCCCTGATATTAAAAATGCGATTATCTGAACATTGCAACTTCTCCTTTCGCACGCGGATGTCGCCAATTCTCTCTCCCTTTCTTTCTCTCTCTCTCTCTCTCTCTCTCTCTCTCTCTCTCTCTCTCTCTCTCTCTCTCGTGGTGGGCCCCAGTTAGAGCTA
>NW_022639607.1:177336-192318 GCF_010583005.1 Odontomachus brunneus
TCTCTCTCTCTCTCTCTCTCTCTCTCTCTCTCTCTCTCTCTCTCTCTCTCTCTCTCTCTCTCTCTCTGTCTCTTGCCAAACGTGTGTTTCAGACTGTCTCGCGAGGGAAATATATCGTGAGTCGCCTTCGGACAATGTCGCGAGCACGACTGCCTGTGCTTCATTATGTCCCGTCAAGTCGAAGTGATTAGGCAACGCCTGCCAACGGCAGCGAAGCTTCCGCGTTTCGTGCGCGATGTGTCCGCTCCAATCGATATCGCCATCGTGCCGTTACGTTACGTTACTCTCGATACCAACACACACATCACCGCCGGACCAACTGTGTGCGCCGGCTTCTGCGAGCGAAAAACTTGGAGCTTTTTATTGGCAATCCGACGGGAAAACGCCACCGTACGCCGACAATGGACGTTACGCGAGCGCCATTATTCCCCGCTCATCAAACTTGGCTTTCGAAAAATAGCCGAAATCGACGGGGCCCGGCGAATAATGGCGAAACTCGATGACTATCGCGGCATGACGAGCCGATAGCGCTGCGCGAAAGCACGGGAAGCACTTTGTAATCTGTGCACGCCAACGGCGAAAAAAAGAAGAGAGAAAGAAAAAAGAAAGAAAGGAAGGAAGAAAGAGAGTATCGATTTCTGCTCCCATTTTTCACTTCAATTTTCGTTAATCTGTTCTTGTCTGCAGTACTCACATAAAATTGTTTCACTCTCTCTTCCGTCACCTCTCCCCCCCCTCCCGTACAACGATGAAATTGAAGCAAATGAAACAAACGTTTGCAGAAATCCTTAATCGATCCTGAGTCGATATCGATCTCTTAATTATCGCTGGACAAACGTTCAATCGATACAACTTGCGCGTGATACGAATTAGCGATTTGACAGTGTAACAATGATTAATAACGTACATGTCGCACGAAGAAAAACGCGTGTATGTTTGAGATATACTCGCGCCGAGACGCGTCGTAAATATCATACTCGGGCGCATAAAATGTTAATTGGACATTTATGATCCTAGCGTAGTTTTATATTGCAATAGTACGCAAGAGAGAGAGAGAGAGAGAGAGAGAGAGAGAGAGAGAGAGGAGATGAGTAGAAAGGGCATAACATCGGCGTATGGCGTAATATATAATCCCGCTCGATTCATACGCGCGTTAATAACGCAACGTTAAAAACACATAAGCTTTTATGCGAGAGGTCACGTGTCGGTGAAATAATTTGTATAATTGTTGTCACTGAAATTTATCATGAGAAAGTAAGAACATTATTAATGCTAATTGTTAATATCGTGGACGTAAAAATAGTTGGACGGAGCGAAAAGTGCAATTATAGACGAGGGGCTGTGAAGTCTAAGGAGCAAGAAGGGTACATCGTCGCGGCCATGTTGATACAAGAGTTTTGTATCTATTTTCACTATATAAAAACAACGACCGTCGCCATCTTGGTACATCAATTCATTAACAATACATACAATCATTGCCTTCGTTCCTTGGGCTTCACCCCCGCGACAATTCACTCCGTCTATGTATTCTTACGTCCATGGTTAATATTTATTATTCATGTGTCGAAGCTGCGTGTACGTGTATACGCGCGCGCGAATCGTACTCGCGATTTGTTGCAAAGGGATCCATTGTTAATTCAACGAGTTCTCATCCTCGCGCTGTTTGCAAATTTTATTCGCCGGGCGTCTCGTTTCCCGACTTCGTCCGACATTACGCCGCTTTTACATTTCACAACACAGACATCGCGCGAACGCGCGCGCTTATTACAGTTACGATCAGGTCGAATCCCGGTTCTTGCAACAGTTTGCTCCCCGATCGCGTAGGCTAACGACTCCAGTTGGAGAGTCCAGGATCGGCAATTTTCTTCTCGCAATTTCGGACGGTGTGAGAATTGCTCATCATAAGCCGGGAAAAACGCGCGCGTTTTGTTATTGTCCAAAGTACGTTCGCAACATGCCGCTCTCGCGCGTTTATTAATATTCTCTGCAAATGCTAGAAGGGAGTGAGAAAGAGAGGGAAAGCAAGGAAGGACATCATACAACAATATTGGTAATAGAATTAATTTAATTAATTCGGAAGCCAGCGTAATACTTCCGTTCGTTATTATTTATTACTTTCGTGCATTATTCTGCTGTAATTGAATTCCACGGCCGCTGACTCGCCAATCTCGATCTAATTATTATTGTGGGGGTATATACGCGCATACACGTGCGACGCCCTACGACTTCGGTCGTCCCGTCGCCGCCTATCGGCATGAACTTCTCGGCGGTTAGTTTGCAGCTGCGAAACTTCCGTAACAGCAGCAATAACGAACGGGCTGCAGAGCTCGTATCTCTAACGCTTTTTGCACGGCGCTAACATTCCTGCGCGAATGTTATGTAATCGCCAGCTCGGGCGCGCAAAAAGATCACGCTTTGGAGACCGGCGAAAGCAGAGCGAGGCGGAACAGCTTCGGGTCGAAATTCGAGAATACGTCGAGCCAATTTCGCGGTGAAATCCGCGAACTGTCAACTAATACGCGACGATATTTCACGACCGTGTACGTGAGACGTTCTCTGCATCCGGAATTTATGGCGGAAACGGCACCACAACGCATGCGCCCGCGCGACATTCCTCTCCACGACTTTCTTAAAAGATTAAAAACTTCCACGTAGACGGAATCTTAAAACATCGCGATAGATCTTCGTGATAATACCGGACGACAACGCGAATGAAATGGCAACGAGACGTGCCTCGATCTTTGCGTGTTGCGTTTCACTGTAAATTACCATCCGCATAGAAATTCCCCCAAAAAATGGGTTGCGATCACGAGTGAATGTTTTTTTCATTTATTAAAAATTTATCGAGATATTTCGAATCACGCACAGATGAAGAAATTTCCAGATCATTAATCATGGCAACTTTTGCTCGATATTCGGGATTTTATTTTTGCATATTATCTGTCGATAATCGTAGAGGGATTTTAAAGGAAAAAAAAGAAAGAAAGAAGAAATTAAATCTAGTGTATATTCATCGTTATTAATAGTTATTTATATTGCCAACCATCAGTAGGCTTATCGACTTTTTCCACGAGTCTCCAAAACAAGAAAAGTATACTATTTTCGCTGAAAGTTATTTATGACTCGACCCGCTATAATAAACTGCAATTTCCTGCGCACACAGTGATCGACGTAATATTTCATTGCTTCGCGTTTGCGAGATCGGCGCCAACACGAAGTAGATAGATAGATAGATAATAACGTTTATTAAATATTCTAGGGCATGCTTCCTAAAAACGCGTAAGATAATATTATAAGATAAAAAATATTAGGAGAAGAGGAAAAAGGAAAAAAGTGTGTTACAATAAGAAAAATAAGAAAAAAACGAAAGGAAACAAATATGTATATAATTAGAGATAATTAGATAATAAACATATGCAGACATATCTGTACTGATGTCTGTTTCCGAGGCTGAATCGCCTCGTGCTGCTACATAAAAAAAAATATGACTGGATTAATTGAATGTCTAGTGAAACATGAACGAATCAGAATTCGGGTTGAAATTACCAGAATTCTGTGTACAAGTTAATAAACTTCTGCTTAACCAAACAAGATTTTTAGTTAACTAGAACTTGCAACTGTTTGCAGAACAATTGCACGTTCTAGGCAACCAGATATCTTGTTTAGTTAACCAGAATCTTGTTAACGATGATGGTAACTTGAATCTAATTCTAATAACGTCGACTGTAATTTTATAAGTTCGTTCATATTTCACTAGATACTTAAACAATTATTTCAAACAATAATTCAAACAAATTTTTTTGTGAATCATATCGAGAGAGAGAGAGAGAGAGAGAGAGAGAGAGAAAGAGAGAGAGAAGGAGAAGCCTTCATTTACATTCTAAGACAAGCCTTCTAAGAACAATTTAATGATAGCTTATGAAACGATACAATAACAACATAGATATATATCCACGTAGACGCGAGTACGCACAGTATTAACTCAATCTATCTCCAAATACAAGAACGAGCATGTGCCAATCGGTCGATCCGGCAATACCTGGCGCCTATACGCGCTTAAGCTCGTTCGCGGCATCGTTCGCGCGCGAAAATCAGGTCACATCGTAAATCGCGACGGCTGTAAGAATCGACGTTTCGCACGATGACGGTCCGAAACGGCTGCTCGTTGTTCGCATAGCGCCAGATACGCGCCGTTGCGCAAGGCCCTTTCGACTGAAAAGCACCCTTCTCTCAGCGCCAAACGCGCGCGCGCGCGCGCAACCTCGTAATGCGCTTTGCCGCGTAATCTACGCCGCCCGAGAGTGAAATCAAGCGAGTGCACCTCCTGGCCGCAACAAGAGCGTAAACCGAGAGACATCGCGTATGTCACGCTCACGAGTCGAATGCTGCAGCGTGCTGACGCGCGCTGCATTACTCGGCGAGCCGTGCGCTGTTTCCGCGCGCAGACGATGGTTTAAATTTAAATTTCACGAGAAACACGAGCAGCGGCCGAAACAACAACGCACGCCTCGAGTTCTCCCCGACGAGTACTGACAAACGAGTACTGAAAAAATTTTTCTTTTATTTTTGGAACTAATTGTATACGATTTGGTTGGTTTCACCGTGTTTTTTACTTGCGTTAGACTATACACGAAGAGAATATTGTAGTAAAAATTACAATACAATTTTAGTATTTCGGGAATAGACTGGCACTATTACGAAAATTATAATAAAACATGATAAAAGTGATTATAAAGATAATAAAAATTATCATAATGTACCAAAAATTATCATGTTTATCATCATATTAATTATCATATTTTTACAATGCTTTATTATAATTTTCGTAATAGTGCCAGTCTATTCCAGGCTACTAAATTTATATTATTATTTATATTATTATTTATATTATAATTTTTACTACAATATTCTCTCCGTATATTAAAAAAAAACAAGACAAATTACTTATGGCAATTAAACATTGCAATTGCCAGACCATTTGGTTGATATCGTCGAACTATAACTACTTTCAATTCAAGTTTTCGTTTCGACAACAAAATCTTTTTTTCAGTGAGCTTCTTAATTCCCACGAGATGAACGAAATAAACGGCCGTCACGCTGCAACATCCTACTATTGCATGAATATCATACATTTAATTAACCACGTATACGCGTTGTCGGATATATCTTCGTTTATTTTCTTTTTTTTTTTCATTTATATCATTCGCGCGTCGCTCACGGGAAAATTCCGCAAACGGGGAATATCTCGTGGCTCTATGCCGGCGTTCTATGTCGCGAAAAAACAGAATGCCGCGGAAGCGCGACAGTGGAAATGCGTATCCCAAACGACTGATCGAATTGCCGTTCGCCTCGTTGCTCCTCGCGAAGCGAGAGGAAAATCGGCGTCGTTTGCTTTTGCGAAAATATCGATAATACCGAAATCCTTCCCCACGCGTATTTTCGGCCCTTACGTCAATAAAGAGAGCTAGCTATCTTGGAGAGTCGCGGAAAGTAGGGGGAAGATCGATTAGAAGCACCAGTGGGTGGTGCAACGTAGTTAGTCCCGTAACATTCCGCTAACCTTCCACCCTTTCCTTTTTATGTGAATACGGTTACGTTGGATGCTTCATGATAACAGAACCTGTCCCGTTCGTTCTGCCACACGCGTTTCCCTTGCAATAACTTTCCTTTTCAATAGCCAGTGATTTGCGCGGAGGCAGCGGGATATAAATCAATCGGACACATTACTAACGTTACGTAGCTGAGAATCGTGTCCTTTAATAATCCTGATTAAATTAGAGAATTCCGTATCGTCACGATGTATTAGGATAAGTGCCACCTTTATATACGCCCGGAGAATCCCGCAATCAATAGCATCTATTTCCGTCGAATCATCCTAACGCGTAAAGAGAGCTCAACTGGAAAACTAAGAATACCAACTGCGGAAGATTTCGCGCACTCATTGGAGACGTCTAGGATGTTGCGTTTTTTACATTAATTCGGAAATTATACTGAGAAAAATAATTAAAATTTTAATTATATTAACTATTACATTTTCTGCTCTCAACGAAAATCTCTCACGAAATATCACGGTGTAACGCTGCACTAATCGATAAAGACATTAGAGAGGGGCATAGGAAAAAAGCTAGCTGTGTAAAATATATATTTCAATTAATTCGTAATTTGTTTCTATTCGCCGCGTTAATATAGATCATTTTTGCATTAATTACGAATAATATATCGCTTTTTATATTGAAATGGAATTTTAAAAAATTCGCGCGGAATTAATATGATACTTCAGTTATAAACTGAGCCCGCTAATTATGAAGCGAGTGCTCCCTCGTGGCAGGAAATTAATGTACAACGCGGAGTATTATGAAATTAACATGATTCTGCCTGTGACATCGGCGGTTACGCGCTTTTTGTATTGCGCGATATTCCGTCCCCGTTGTGTATGTCAGTATGCCGCAAGATACAGGGACGCGCGGGAAAAGCGAGACCACGCCAACGATTCGACACGCGGCAATATGACGTGAGCAAATAACGGCTCGCGGCTAATTGCCGGGGTGACCAGATCATAATGAGTCGCCATTGTAATTCCCCAGTGGGTGGCTTGAAATTCGCGCCGATCGATTCGCGCCAAGACAATAACAATCGCCGTGGGCCGTAGAGCCGCCGGATAACGCGCGCGCTGGATCGGGTTTCTCGTTAATTAACCCGCCGCACTTCGCGGGTTGCCCGGGAAAAACTACATGGGTTTGGAATTTACGACGAGCGTCGAATGTTTGAAAACGCGCAGGTGGAGGTATCCTCTGGCCGCGAAGGGCGAATATCGGCCTGGCCTTCCCAAATGAAAGGAACGTTTTTTGCATGAACGGTGCATTTGATCGAAACGTTTAATTGAAATCGGCCGGTAAAACGAAAGAGAGGGAAGACGAACGAGTGAAAAAGAGAAAGCCAGAGAGATATATAAATCACGAACGACGGGAGGGAATTTTTTTGCGAATTTTGCCGCGATCGAATAACAAAGCTCGCAGACGTTTAACAGGATACTTGCATAAATAAAAAGAAAGATTTATGTCTTCCTTCCCCCCTCCCCCCCCTCTCTCTCTCTCCCGCGCAAAACTGCGAAGGAATCTGCAGTTACGAATCAATCGCATTTGACGCGAACGCCGTCCCGATACTCTCAGATTCATAAGATCCGATTTGATGTGCCTAATTTAACGGCGAATTTACCGCGAGCACACCGAGGGAAACGTTCTCTGCAACCCCCATTTGTCGGCCTGACGCATCGCCCGCTCGCTTCCATCTGTTCGCGTCGATAAAGGAGCACTTTAAGGCATACAAAATTTAGGACGTACGAAGGAATGAAAAATGCAAGCCGGCGATACCGACATTTCGACCGAGATTCTCCCGCGAAACCCGTCGACGTTCGCGGCTATCGTGAAGGGCATGTGTGCACTCCACGTAATAAATAGAGGCGAACGGTATTAAGTAGATGCTCGAGCAAATACGCGAGCATCGATCGCCAGAGAGAGGGAGAGAGAGAGGAAGAGAAAGAGAGAGCAGTCGGGAGGAGTTCACGTTGACACGTGTCGACTGCGAAGGGTCGAGTCGCCCTCAGGCGAATCACTCCGTGTAATCGCCGCGAAACCCTATCGAAAGTTATCGAATCGGCCGGCTGGAATTCATTGCGGCTATCAAGAAGAATGCGACTCCTCGAAGCGATGCTCTAAGGGTCATCGTCTGGCCGACTAGCCGACCGGTCGGCTGCTGTCGGCACAGAGGATGTCCGGCAAACTAAAAATACGCTCAATGCTCAGACACGAAGGAGAAGAGTGGCTGCTAAACGCTAACACGCTCCGCGTTATACTTCCTGTTGAACACACCGCATTCCGACATCGAGTTGAAGAGAGACAGAGAAAGAGAGAGAGAACTCTCCATATTAAGAAAACTGCGAGGCTAATAAAAACGGGACGTTAGTATAAATAATTAATGGAATGGGAGGATAATGATGTTTGACGATGTTGACAGTAATCTACCTTCCAAATGTCAGGGTCGATTTGACTTCGAAGACTCGAAAAAATTTCAGCGCGTACGTCTAACGCACTGTCAGACATTGTTATCCTTATTCCAATAATTATTCATACTAATTCCAGCACATGTCTCTTATTAGATTTATAGTTCTCTTAATATGGTTGTATATCACGAGAGTTTTATATATACATATATAGTTTAAAGAGCTTTCCTCTCTTAGACAGCCCAAAGTTCGCGTGAAAATAGCAACGCCGTATATCTCGCTTATCAGCTAGGCATCAACTCGACGAAGAATCTATCGCGAAAATACACGCTCGGCCAATTAAAAGAAATATTCTCGTCAAACTGCGAGAGGAAAGAAAGAAAGATAAAATGTCTCTCGCGATCGCTGTAGGGATATCTTGGGGTTGAAGGGGCGAGGCGACGATGAGGTAACGAAGCCGAAGAAGGGCAATTAAGTCGGACGATATCGGAGGAGGCACGACGAGTACGCGGAAGATGGACGGCGATACGAAAAGGTCTAATTAGATTCCCGGGGCCGCACGTCTCTCAGCCGCACATGTGTGTTACAACGAAGGTCGTGCCATCGAGGGGTCGCCAAGCGTGTCAAGGCGGCTTTCAGAGTGTCGGAATCAGGTTTGCTTTTGCCCCTCCGAACGGCTCGTCCGTCTAAGCTTCAAAGTGATCGTAACTTTAGTTCGGTCGCGTTTAAACACGAGGACGTTTGCCCTTTGTACTGATCAACGTGCAGCTTCAAAGAACTACCGAGCTCGACTCGCGGCGCGAGAAACCCCCAAAGACGTTTCCCACTCCGTACATCGCCCTCGCCAAGTTTGCACGAGCATTGCGTGACGTTTACGAGAAGTTCCTTAACGAACTTCGCTTCTTGCAAGGCGCGATCGTGAATCGTGACTGTGATTTCGATGACTGTGATTTATGCGCGCATGTCAAGATAAACGTGTCAAATTTGTCTAAAACACATTCATTATTTGAAATATTGAACTACAAAAGATAAAATCAGTATATATCATCTGGTAAGAATTACTTGCCAAAAAAAATACGATTGTACATAGAAAAAAATTAGCTGCAGAAGCTAAAATATAACTGTGACAGTTAAAATGTGTTATTAAAATAGAAACAGACTAATGTTATTACTACTGAGGCTAAATTTATTAGCCACTCGAAATTAGATAAAAAATATTCGCTGCTAAATAGAAAGTTCTCATTATTATTTCGTGTTTTTCTTAAAGTGCGTTTTACACCTGTCAAAAACACAAAATTGACGCTTCGCATTGCAAATCTTAACTCACAAGTAAACCTACCCAAAAGGTACACTCCGATTTCTTTCTAATTTAGTACAAATGTAGAAGTACAAAAAATATTTAGGTTATATTTTTTCATTTTGGCTCACTTTGAGTTTCACGAGCAGTTTATAACTTTTTAATATTCTCACTCCTATCATCAACAAGTACAACAAAAATATATATGAAATAAAATTATATACAAGATATAGGCGTTTTTGGTTTGCTAATTATGAATATAAAGTCAAATATGTAAAATTATTTATATAAATAATAAAATGTTTAAACAAAACATGTAAAAAGTTGGAAAAAAATTATTTGTACAAATATTTCTCGGTTTTGCCAAGATTCGAACCATTTTTACTAATTAAACACAAATTTGAAATATTTCAGTTGAGATCTCGGCTAAATAATTTTAGAATGATTTGTCTCAGCTATATCAATTTTGTTAAAATTTTAATTAAAATTGCCGGATTTCTCGGTTCGGTCGAGATTCGAACCATTTTTGACTAATTTAGCACAGATTTAAAATATTTCAGTTGAGATCTTGGCTAAACAAATTTAGAATGATTTATCTCAGCTATATCAGTTTTGTTAAAATTTTAATTAAAATTGCCGAATTTTTCAGTTTGGTCAAAATTCGAACCATTTTTGACTAATTTAGCACAAATTTAAAATATTTCGATTGGAATTTCGGCTAAAGAAATTTAGAATAATTTGTCTCAGCTATGTCAATTTTGTTAAAATTTTAATTAAAATTGCCGAATTTTTCAGTTTGGTCAAAATTCGAACCATTTTTGACTAATTTAGCACAAATTTAAAATATTTCGATTGGAATTTCGGCTAAAGAAATTTAGAATAATTTGTCTCAGCTATGTCAATTTTGTTAAAATTTTAATTAAAATTGCCGGATTTCTCGATTCGGTCGAGATTCGAACCATTTTTGACTAATTTAGATTTAAAATCTTTCGATTGGAATCTCGGCTAAAGAAATTTAGAATAGTTCGTGTCTCAACTATGCCGATTTTTTTAAAATTATTTAACTGTATCTTGTACTCAATTTTATTTCTTATGCATTTTTGTCGGGTAGGTTTACTTGTCAGATTCGTATCAGTCATCAACAGCGATTAATAATTAATATTCACTTTAACGCAAACATAAAAACCAATGTTTTTTGTACTCACATAATTACGCCGTGCGATCCTTGTCTCACCGAAGAACGATGTCACGTCCATCAGAAGCGCGACGATTTCCCCTTTCCAATGGTATTTGTTTCAAGTCGCTACGACGTATACACGTGAAGTTATTAACGATTATATCGATCCGCATTTTAGATCACTCAACGTTATTAGCGGCAGCGAGCTGTGAACACGCGACGACGCGACGCGACAATGGAATGCGGAACCTGTTCTGCTTCCGGTCAGTCACCTTGTACTACGTGCTACGTGCCGGCACGCGGCAGGCAGTCCCCACTCCGCCGATACCCCCACTCCGCTATCCCCCCCTCCTGCGTCCCAACACTTGCTCGCTGCGACTACGCGGTCATTCACCTCGTCGCAGAAGCAAATAACGCGTCGGTGGGAGAGCAAGTTTAGCGCGTCACACAAGCGCGAATTTCGAGTCTTCCAAACGTGATGTTAATACCGCGGTTTCAAACGGTTATAACATGCAAATAAGTCAACATAATGATATGAGATAAAAACGAAATATTTTTGGCGCATGTCTGCACACGCGCCTGTGTCGCTTTTTTATTGCCCATTTAAAAGAATAGAGTGTCATGATTGAGATTCACGCGCGTAAGATATTCAGAAATAGCTGTCATTCTCTTAACGACTCCAAAAAATGTGTGCTTTTGATTTTAGCTAATAAATATATCTATCTCACAGCGAATACATTTTATCTGAGATTTGGCTGATATAATTAAGTTATTTCTTTTCGTGTGGCAACATAAAAGGATGACAATTATAAGTTTTGTATGTGTAGATTAAAGTATAAGTTCAACAAACTACTTGGTAATTATTGCAACTAAAGAGTTAAGTGGTTAGAAGAACTATGTAATAATTATATATTTCTCGTAACTATTCAGCTTTAGTTGCAATAACTATACATAGCTGATTAAACTACATAAACTAATTTTATTCACAAAATTGGTATAATTGTCATGTATACATAATCTTTTCTCTGGGTATGTACGGTAAACTTTATATCTCGTATTAAATTTATATCTGTATTTTTATATATAGAAACGCACGAGTACGCGCATGTCTCTCGAGATTGTCGGTTATAACGACGTATTCAACCCGTTGTAATCAAGATATCGTGCACGTTACGGCGAACTTGATTCAATGCGTTATGTATTTGTATGCGTTTACACACGTGTATGCTCGTGTATGTACATATGTCTAATAATAGATATACCTCGCCGATAAATTCGAACCAATAAACAACCACCAACGCACGCGTTTACCTCTTCATGGTTCGGCATGCAGAAGTCTGGTAGGCCACGTTATTCACGCACCGGTTTGCCGGAACGTCGTGCACCGTTTCAACAGGATAACAACGGCGCAACAAACACGCAAAATCAAATTTATGTATTCCTCGAATTTGTCATATAATAATGACGAATTGTCCAAAATATCCGGCACATCTCGCACGTACACCGGGAACAAACGCGTTTATCAATATTTTTGCCGCTATTAAATGCAAAACAATTCGGAATGCCAAGTTATTTCGATTATTTATTTAGCGCTAGAGATATTGTCGAAGACACGGCCCGAATATCTCCATATTGCCGTGTAACTGTGCAAACACAAAGCCGACAGTTTCCGCAAAATGGAAACAGCCGCGCTTGCCGTTTACTTGTATGTGTGCAAAGTGCAGTGTATGGTTCGGGGTACGGGTTCTTGTACCCGAGAGAAACAGAGGTAATGAGGCCGTTGCATTCATACACATACAGCTGGCACCGCATATCTACAAATATGTTGGGTAACTAGAAGGCCCAATCCGCTTTATCGGACTTCGCATTAGAATTAATTTCGGTCTTATTAAACGCGCGAGAACACACGGCACTCAATTTAGGGACAAAACAATTCACGAACGAGTACACAGCGCTTTGTCCAAATCACACAATTCAATCTATTCTAATAGTGTTTATTATGTTATTCCTTCTTTCGTGATATTTTCATCGTTATTTTTTAACCACATGTGTGCAACGCGACGTGAAATTTCGTGTGCGGATTTTCACGACAAACAAAATTCTCCGCGTGAATTATCAAAATTACCGAATGATTTTTAATCGATTCAATTTCCAACCATCCGCAAATCTACACATCAAACGTTAGTATTACACGCGGTTGGGAATTTGCGGCCTGTAAGCGAACCACCGTGTGCGCGCGCTCGGGATGTCATTGCGAACTTGTGTAAATTGCTTTCTCGTTTGACTGTCAATAGCAAGACTTCATCATTCTAAATCCGAGATAACTGGAAGCAACGCGCGACAGACTACCGGCAACTATCAACTCTCTCTTACATCTACTTTCGCGTTGAAACTAATTTAAATCCATGAGATTTTTCCATTTATGTGCGTGTCTCTCTCTCCCTATCTCTCTCTCTCTCTCCCTCTCTCTCTCTCTCTCTCTCTCTCTCTCTCTCTCTCTCTCTCTCTTCGACTGCGATTACACATTCGAAATTTTAATTTCACATAAACCCTGAAAATTCTATCGAATTTGAAAAACTATTAAAAAATTTTTCTTGTTACATAATAACATATTATGAATGTCCATCTAAATTTCGTGTCGCGTGTTTCTTTATTCTCGTAAATTTATTGAATTGTCCGTTGAGAACGGAAATCTTCTATATAATATAAGATTTAACACACCTGCAATTAGATAACGTATTACTACCCGCGTCGCGATGTCCTGAGATCTGCAACTTGGAGGTTCTTGACTGCTCCATTAGTGTCAGTGGCAGACACTAATGCTGGCACTGACACTCGCGTAAATACTCGATTAAAGACACATGTATTAAATAACGCAATGCCGACGAGAGTTTGATCGAGCGTTGCAAAGGCCAACGGAATATTTTAATCACCCGAGGGAAATGATAACATGATACACGTAGTCACTCGTCTGCTGGAGAAACGTAATGAAAAGTTTCAGAAAAACGTACACGTGATATACACGGGCAGATTTTATCGCCTTGAGGATCGCGGTGTGTTGTTTGTTGTCAAACGGCTCGCGGCCGTTCAATGATGGGAGAACGACAATTGTCACAGTATATGTATAGTCTCCTTTGTGCCTCTTGTTACAGTATGTCGCATGACGCGTATTTTCTCTCCTGTTCTCCCGAGTGTGCATTTACGCAAAATGTTTCATCAGCTCTTGAAATATTCAATTGAACTCTCAGCGACATCGCATTAATTAATACGTTTTTTACACGTATTTTTAAAACATTTCAACATATTTCGATATATTTCGCGATAATGATGCATTTGTTTTATTTCCTACGCTTCTGACTCTACAGTTCCGGCCTAAAAGGATCAAGGTGGTCGAATTTTGCTGAAATAATCCACACTGGACTCCCGAGCATTAATCACACACTCGGCTTTATTGTACCGAAATAACGGGGGCTAATTAGGATAATTTCGGAAAGTTACCTCTAAATTTTACGAGAGCGTCGGAAATCGTTACGTTAATATCCATATTCAACCAGGTAGTTCAGATTTCGTGCTCCTCGGCGAATTAATAATTTCAACGGGAGGTGGCTGATAGCGAGTGCACCTTCGACACGTATATACACATACACATGATCGTACGAGCGACCGTGTGTGCGTGCACGTGTCTCAGGAGAACGCACACCTACTCTGGAGAGCGCATACCTACGTATATATGTATATGTATGCGTGTGTGTATGTGTACGTGTTGAGAGTGACAAGCAGCTGCAAATTTTCTCGAGTGAAGTAGCGGTTTGTCTGCGCCGGTCTCTCGCATCTTGGCTCGCCGCATTTTCCATTCGTCTTTCTACCCTCGAGAGATTCGTCAGCGCGAAAACGGCGGGAAATCGCGACTGCGGGCGAACAAGCGATCCGCAGTTGACCGGGAAAGTGTTCGCTTGCATTCGTTCTCACGGATTGTATTTGCATTCGTGCGCGCAACATCGCAATATTGCACGGGACGACGTTATCGTAGATCATCGCCGTGGTTGACCCTTCTCGCAGGTTACTCCGGCGGTTTTGGTGGTGCCGCGCGATACGAGGGTGACATAAAATCGCAAATACAGTGCGAGAAACGTATTGTTGGGTGCGTTGAGACCTTGAATAAACCACTGATCGTGATATTTGTTTAAGCGATACCGGCGTTTATGGCCGGTTACTCTGGCGCACTTAAACGGTTCGCGAGCAAGTCGCCAATTGTAGAACATAATTTTACTAATGACGTTACCGTTAACAATAACATTTCCGGCAGTTGATCTTTCTCTGTCTGTTCGCAGCCACGGAAGAATTGGGGAGCAGCATGAGCACCACCTTGCCGTCCGCGCCGACTGAGCTTTCGCAGTTCCCGAAGCTGTGCGAGCTACGCCGAAAATACCCGGTGCTGTACCGTGTGGAGTTTCAGGTAAGACCCGAGTAAATCCCATTTCCCGCCTACTCATCTAACTCTGACGACCC
>NW_022639607.1:194942-203923 GCF_010583005.1 Odontomachus brunneus
CCTCCCCCCCCCCCCCCCTCTCTCTCTCTCTCTCTCTCTCTCTCTCTCTCTCTCTCTCTCTCTCTCTCTCTCACACTATTTCTATCTCTCTCTCTATTTCTCTATCTTTCTATCTTTCTATCTCTCTGTCTCTCTGTCCCGACGGATTCGCTTTTTTCGCTTCGGTAACTTTTACGAGCGTTCTTCGTTTCAACATGCTATCGATCGTTAGTAATCAAAAATTAGTAATAATCCATTAAACCTTATAATTGGAAAACTGCTCGCGCGTGCGAAAGCGCTCAATCGCGCAATTGTGTTTATTGAGTCGAATCATAAATAACTCGCGTTCTCTTTCTCCCCTTCTCTCTCTCTCTCTCTCTCTCTCTCTCTCTCTCCCCTCTTTCTATTTTTCTCAATATTTTACAATGAAGCCTAATCTGATATAGTGTATATTAATTCGTTATTAATACAACAGCGCGTATTCTCGGCCAGTAGAACGGCTTATCAGCTCTTTCCGCGAGAGTACGGGGAAAAATAAATATTTTCAATCTTCGTCGGTGTGTTATTTATGATACTCGCACGACCCAGTAAATGAGACCTCTTCGTGTTGGGTGTGGATTGAAAAAATGGCGCAATTTCCCGACCTACTGAGCGTACCGCAAATATTTTCTAATACTTCTGAAATCGAAGGCAAACACCGATCGATATTGTTTTGTTAGATGACAGGATAAGTCTATTTGCTTGTTACTACGCTGATAGGTACATACATCGGAAGTACGTGACGTAGCCGCCTCTATGTACGTACGTGCTGCACGTAGGCATACTTGCGGATATTACGACGCGCTCGGTGGATAGGCAGACAGCCAAGAGACAAAGCGACCCTCTCAGGAATAGATCGAGAAATCGAGAACTCGGCGTGATATCGGTTTCTCATTAGATGGCCGTTTCGAGACGCGAATTCCGCGGTGCGCGAAGATATGCTACGCCTCGGCAATTCTCGCGAACACACCGTTGCTTGATTCGACGAGATAGTCGAACTGACGCATCTAAACCGCATTACCGTGAGAATGTCGACGATTTTCTTGTCTCGCGATAACACGGCATTGATACCTGGTAACATCCGAGTCCCTCGCTTCGAACACAATGCAATCAGAACTTCGATTTCGTACTCGACCAAGACTCTTTGAGAGATTGTACACAACTATTCGTACATTTCAACGGACAAATGTTTCTTCTCAGAAGTTGGCTCGAAAGATATATATAACAAGATAATAAGCTATGATACATTCACACATAGAAAAAAAAGATTTGATTGAATTAACTAAATATCTGGTCGAATATGAACGATCCAGAAATTCCAGATATATCTTTTACTCTCGAGTTAAATAATTAGACATGTTTAGTTAGTTTACAAAAAATCTTGTTAACTTAAACAGAATTCGGATTACTTTAATCGGAATTTCTGGATCGTTCATATTCGATCAGATATTTGGTTAATTCAACCAAATCTTTTTTTACAATATATATCTGTAATTAAAATGAGAAGGATTTTTTCGCACAATTAGAAATCTCAAAGCAATGTTCTTCGAAAAATTGGCGGGAAAAAATTGTATGATAAGATAATAAGCTGTAACTTTCGAAACTGACTATGATTAAGCTCCGAGAAAATATCTGTCTATAATCAAAGAGAAATTTTCTTTCGCATAATCAAGAATCTCGAAGCTGAGCGCGAAAGTTCCTGAAAAAAGTGGCCCAAAAAAAAATCCGCGATACGATAACAAGCTGTACTGTTTTCGGGACAATATCTGACAATTAAAATAAGAGAGATTTTTTCGCGTAATAAGAAATTTCGAAGCCGAGCGCATACCTTCGTGAGGTACTACTGTGAAGATTGTGAAATTCTCTCAGAGTACTCCCATTCCGAGCTGCTGTTACCCTTACTATGCAAGTGGCACGCAGCGCGAGGGAAATAAAAGAGCTCCGCGCGGGTGATAAGACGCAATTGAATTCTCTACTGCAACGCCTCAGAGACATCCATCCGGTCTGATTTCTGTCTTCCTCTTTTTGTAGCCCGACAGACTCGGCGCATTTTTACTCTACGCCTAGCCGGAAGAAACAGACGAGGTCCGCGACTGATATTTACATATTTCACCTGATATGTTCTCTCTCGCGTCGCTCTCGACATCGAAGAGTAAAATCGATCTACATCCTTTGTTACACGAAGGAAACATTTGTCCGCCGTGCACGCGCCGTTTCAAAAAGCGCCAGCTGTGCCAATCGATCGGACTGCCCCGCTGGTGCTCTATGATTTTCATATTTTCATAAAACGAGGCGATGCGCGTACATACGCCGAGCGGAGATGTCATTTCGATGAACTACGCGTCACGACGTGTTCCCGGCGTGCTCGTCTAATACGTTTATGCAAAACCGCACCGCCGAGCGTCCGCTGCTTTTTCCACTGACAATCCTCGCTACTGCATGCCTAATTTACCCGCGTCGACGAGCCGTATTTACGGATAACGTGCACTTCTAGGCGCGCAAAAAGCTCTCTTCCTCTCTCTGTATGCACTCTGTTTGCGCAAAAAAATCCAACAGCGACTTCGCTAATCAGTTCGGACGTCGTTCAACGTCGTTTCCGGGAGCTTTAATCTCCCGTAACATCGAGGAAGTTAATCTCGCGCGTCTCTTCTTCGTGAAAAGACAACTGCGAGGCCGCCGAAAAATCCGCGCGACAAGCGCTTCCTAAACACGGCGAGAACGGTTTTTTTTCCGGACACATCCACCATCGACACGAGAAAGCTCTTAACCCTGCTCGTACAGTATGCACAACGGCGCCGGGCTTCGAGTGCAGTTTATACGCTGGCGGATTATCCCGCGGGTATCCGATGTCCTCGCGACACCGGCTCTTTCTAATGCCCGTAATCGCGGAGGATACTCACGAGAGAAATCCCGTCCCTTTTATACCCTGACCATTTTCGGCGCTCCCGAGTCCCCCGGGAGATTCTCGTCGGCGTCTCGCCGAAGAGGGACGCCATATTTTCCCGACAAGCGGGCACTCGATAGGAAAAATCTAGCAAACTGTCTACGGATAACGACGAGAAGAGAAAGAGAGAGAGAGAGAGAGGAAAGACCAGCGAAAATAAAGGGAGCGAGCACACAGCGGCGAACGATCGCTGTTGAATTTTAATCCGGCCGGTGCAGCGACGCGAGAATCATCCCGGCGTGATTTTTAAATTAAAGCCGCCCGGTATTATCGGAAATGAAAGTAGCCGATGTTCGACAAATATCAGTGAATAAAGCGCCATACGTATTCATGAACGGCACGCTGGTGAAATGTGAAAAACTTTCGGTCGCGTAGTAGTGACGCGCGTTTACGTGAGCCGCGGACGAATTAAATGTCGGCCAGGCAGCGGCTCTCTAATGATAACAGTTGTTATAACCGAAGCTTCTCTCTCGACATGGGCGAAAATCCCTGCGACGCAATCAGAATCGATAGCAATAGATAGTTCGCGCGATTCGTGTTTTGCCGAGGCGACAACACGTCTGCAGAAACATCCGCGAAAACGAGCCAAATAACGCGGCACGTGCTCAGGACGCAGTTGTCGCGTAACTTTTCTCATTTGCCGAATCTCAGACGCTGCGGATTACTACTGCCAAACTAAACTAAGTGACGACTTTCGCATATGCTTTTACACACGCGTGTGTATCGTGTGGCGCGCGCGTCCCTAAGCGCGCCAAAAATAGATCCACGCGAACGCGGGAGTGCTTGAAAATAATATTTGAAAATAATACTTGAAAATAATACTTGAAAAAAATACTTGGAAATTTATTTAAAGGAAAATTTATTTAAAGGATATAAAGCTTATTTCTACGAAATAAAGCTTATCTCTGTGAAGAATAAACTTGATAGCCCTCACAAATTAATTAATTTTCAAATATCTCCTTTTCAATGTAAGAACTATCGTGGGTTTACTCCAGTCGAAATTTTAGCCTTGCCATCGACCTGAATTTTCCAACATTCGAAAAAATTAGTGTACGTCTGTGTACGTCTATATGTGAAAGCTGAAATCCTACTTAGCGCTTCTGAATGACAGAAAATGCACAAAATGCCACTTGCAGGTTCTGAAGAGCATCCCTCGGCTAAGTTAGCAAGTTAAATGAAATCAAAAGAGGCTGATATAGATTCTCAAAGACGTTAAATGGAATATTAAGGTCGAATGTAGGATCCAAATTTTAACTCGGGTATTTATATGCATTTAATCGCGAAGAAACTCAAGTTCCGCGCTATCGACGGAACTTTCTTTCGATACGGTTATTTCGCGAAAGTTTTCGCGCATCGAGCGGTAAGATTTTTACTCCCGGCTCTTATAAGCGGAGTTTTATCCTGCATAATTAGTCGTCGACTTTATCGCAGAAATAAGTCCTTAAGGTGCAAGGAAATCCATATTTAAAAACTTCGACAAAGCCGCATTCATCTGCCTGCAGAGATGCATCGCTCCTTTTCTCTTTTAATCGTCACTCCGATTTAATCGCAATTACTTCATGCTGCCGACGTATGAACCACTGCTGCACTGAAGGAAAAATTAACTTCTTAAATCAACAAATATTATATAATTAAATTCTTAAAATCAACAAATATGAGTCCCATTAACATATTTATTTAAATCTAAATTCTCTTTATTTAAACGAAATATTGTTTACTTAAATTAGGTAAACAATATTTGATTTAAATAAAGAGAATTTAGATTTAAGTTAAATCTAAATATGTTAATGGCACCCATAAAAAAAATATTTCTTGATTTTAAGATAATTTTTCCCTCAGTGTACGAATTCCGATGCTAAAAATACCGATGATAAATGGCAGTCTAATGACGTAATGCCCGCAATTAACTCTTTCGGTTGTGAGCAATTACAGTCATTAAATTGCATTACCGATCGATGAATGATTACAGTCGACGTGAAGCGTAATTAATCGCACGGAGGAAACATTAGGGAAATCACTTAGCCTAGTTGTTATAATAAAAACATTCACATTATTTTCCGCCCACGCGTACCAAAGAGACGTAGAAATTATGGTAGCGTCTAGGAATGATATATATTGATCTTTTCTTTACTGTCCGCCCGAATCGAAACATTGACACTACTTTCGACTTAAATATTCTATTTAATGCCATTGATATTCTAAAACCTATATCAACTTTCTTACAATCTTTTGATTCCACAAGCACAAAATACTATTCGTAGGTTAGAGAACTTCTCAGCAAAGTAGATTAAATGCACTGAGAAAAAATACTTGAGAATTTATTTGTGTATAAAGTAGGTTTCTGTAAAATAGAGTTTACTTTTGCGAATAAACTTTGTACCCCACAAATAAATTTTCACATAGTTTTTAACCAGTGCGAAAGATCCTCTATAAAACTTATAAGTAGCATTTTGTGCGTTTCTTTTGCGATTTAGAGGAACTAAGTAGGACTTCGATTTCCATATGTATTAAACACACACGTTGATCCTTCAAAATACACAGATGTTACAATGTTCAAGTCAGAATTAGGACTAAAATCTTAACTTGAACGTTCATACGTGTTTGAGAGGAACTCTCAGACATAACAACAGCAATTTTTAACGCAATATCTATTTAACTGGAATTCACATAAATTTTCTTTGTGAACTGAAGATAATATGACTGCAGCAGCCGTGACAATTTTCTCCGTGCGCGCATTCGTGTTCACGATGAATAATCAGGTCACCGAATTGCTCAACAACCCGTTTTGCAAATCTCTAGAATTTCCGTATTGCGATTTCGATCTCACGCATTTCTTATGTCTTACAGACGGCGACGAAGGTGGAGACGCATTCATGCCGACACGCCACGAAGCCCGCGAACAAGGAGAAGAACCAGAATCCAAAGTGTATTCCATGTAGGTAGTCGCCGATCGCGAGCTTCTCATTATATCACCGCGAACGTCCCTTTTTCTTCCTCACGGAAGAGAATCGCGCTGATTGCGACACGCGCGGTTTACGCGCGCGATGACATAAAACGCCGATTCGAAAACGATGAACAGCCGCGTAACGAACGCCTACTCTATCTGTAATTATTCGCGAGCGGACGCACACAGTTGCAAAATAGTCGCGTGCTCGTCGCCGAACGATCGTTAATTAAAGATGCTTGTCAAAAAAGGGAAAAAAGAAATTGAAAAGTTCTTTTATATCAACCAATCATTTCTAACGTCGCGATAACTGGATCGCTCGCGCGACGGTCCTTGATTGTTCATTAATTAACTTTCTCGCGACGGTGGAGATAAATCAAGACGGCTGCAAGACGGCTGCAAGATCGCGAGAGCCTTTGTTAACGAGGATCTATTTCCAGTGCGCGATATATAGGCGGAAAAGGTTCTACCATGTACTAAAACCATGCCTCTCTCTGCTCTGCTCTTTCTAGATGACTATAATAGGGTAGTGTTGGAGACGATAGAAGGCGAGCCCGATTCCGATTACGTTAATGCCTCCTATGTAGATGTGAGTATATCATCATCGAGTGGCCGGCAAGAAAAAAGTATTGCATGCGCGAAGGCCTTTGGCAAATGAAGCGCGTTCGAAATAACGCGCCACGATCTAACGATATAACGCGATATCCGTGATATAACGTAATTATGGACGGATTTGTAGACGCGGAAAGGCCAAAATCGGCGGGACGCACGTCCCTGCAAACGGAATTCGCGTCTCTCGCTTCGCGTCACGGCGCGGCGCGCGATCGCAAGCCGCTTATTCCGTTCGCACGGTAGACTTAGGCGAATATTAATGGTGCAGCGAGGCATACAATTACAGGTCGATATCAATGCTGCATTTCAGAGTATATTGAAGCCGAACGCTTACATTGTCACTCAGGGACCTATGGAGAATACAGTGACGGAATTCTGGCGGATGGTCTGGCAAGAGCAAGCTTCCTGCATCGTTATGCTCACGAAAACTTTCGACTTCATCAAGGTAAAAAGTCATGCCGCAAGAAGGGGATTTCTTTGCGGAAAACATATCAGAGGTGTCTTGCGAAACATGTAAAAACTCTCGTGTATGAATAAATCAGATCAAACTGAACAAAATATTCCTCTGTACGGACAATATTTATCACAGATCTTTTTTCATATAATTCTTGTCGATTTTGTAGTGTTTCTAATAATGCTGGAATAGACCGACAGGTAAAGTTTATCCTGCTGAGGAACATGACAAATTTGCCAGCAACACAGCAGATTTCGCTTTTTAATGACATATTTCAGTTGTAATATTTTGAAAAAAAAAACACGCAGGTTTTCAAGTTATTTAAGAAAAATTGGCGAACAATTGATTATTTGCAAATTTTCTTTGATTAATAACTCCATTTCACACAAGTTTTCGTAACGTGGTAGAGGAATCTGTTGTTCAGTTTGATCTAATCGACACGCACACAGGAGTTTTGCATCGCCAAACAGTCTGCGTGAGCGAAACGCGAAAGGGAAAAGAAAATCAACGGGAAAGAAAACTCGAAAAATAGTCGGTTCTAGTTACAGTGCCGCACAAAAAGCGGTATCTACCGCGCACGAGCGAGCGTGATGACGATGACCACGAGTCTTAGCGTCAGCTTTAAGCTTAAAGTCCGCCGTATAAATACTTGATTTATACGTCGCTCCGTCGCTTTTCAACTGTGACTCGCATTCACACACTCTCTTTTTCTCTTCTTTGCAGGTGATGTGTGTGCAGTACTGGCCGGCGAGCAAAGACAAAGACGAGGAATACGGCGGGATCGGCGTTTCCGTTTTAAAAGAGGAGGAACTCGCCAATTTTCACATAAGGACGATAAAGCTTTACAAGAAAAACGAGAACGACGTGAGTGTGTGTTTCTGTTGTTGCCACCACGAATTATTTCTCCTTTTCTCTCTCTCTTTCTTCCTTCTTTTCTTTTTTGCATCGTTGTTACGCGAAGTGTTCTTTACGCCTTCCGCGAGTTTAAATGAAATCCGGGATCAAAGTGGAGCAAATGTCTTTTCTTCTTTTTCTGTTTATTAGGAATAAACCTGTTTTCGGATTAATAACTCTCGACGCACATAGGTAACGCATAGTAACGCGCGCGCCATGCAAATACTCAAATAAATTCAATATTTACAAGAAAGTCGGAAATATGCGTTTCGTGCCGATCGATCGGTGTGTTCGCAGCGAGAGCGCGACATGTTTGAACTCTAATCGCGAGAGTCCGCGGAAGAAAAAAAAGGAAATTCGCAACGTTTATCGCCGTTAATGCGAACGACGCAAATCCACAAGTCGCGAATATCGTCCGAGTGCGCCCCCGGAATATATATTTCCGTGTACACCGGGGCTTTTGAATAAATCAGAATGGCTCGAACGCGTCCACGTCGACGAAGATCATCCCAGATGATCCCGCGCCCCGGCGGTCGTTAGAAATTCCCCTTCTTTTTAGCCGGAAAATTACCGTTCGCGCGGGACGCTCGCGCCAAGTAAGAGTAGAGGCTACAACTCGATAATACAGTAGGCGACGAACTTGTGCGAACTCGAAACTTGTTCCCGGCCATGTCGAAGTGGCGAGGATCTCGAAGCGTTGCCAGGTACCGGGCGGACGGTTCGCGAGGCGGAAAATGGTCGGGCGAAGTTGGCGAAAAAGTTGGCGAAATTAACTGTACAGGCGGCTCGTGTCGGCCCCTCCGTCATTTCGGGCGTCGGCGGAATGCGAAACGACACGTAGCGGCGCTGCCGCGATATGGACGGCCACGATAAGTTCCGCTGGTGGAGCCATTACGGCCGGCTAATTTAATTGCACTTTTATCTAAGAGAACGAAGAACGACAATTGCGGCCAGTCTCTAAAGCTCTTCTGAGCCGCACCTAGGATCTGATTCCACCGGCATCGTTACTTAGTCCTCCGCTCGTTGAACCTTTTTTTTTTCTCTTATCTCTGGAGACTCCTCCAGGACTTTAAAGCTGCTCTCTCTCTCTCTCTCTCTCTCTCTCTCTCTCTCTC
>NW_022639607.1:204837-233949 GCF_010583005.1 Odontomachus brunneus
TCTCTCTCTCTCTCTCTCTCTCTCTCTCTCTCTCTCTCTCTTTCCGCGAGCGCGCCTGTAATCCTCGACTTTATATCCTTCTTAAGCTGCGCGCCGCGTCATGCCAAAAGGGAGTCGTTATTCTTTCGACTTCGCATTCGGTATTATTCCGCGACGAAGAATCTTAGTCTTAATTTTACACGCGTATGTATAAACGAGAGAACACCTGTGTGTTCGATGCAGTTTTACACGAGAGAACGCAACCTTGCTTTCCGTTTATCGTCTATCTATCCGATCGTATTTTTCTCCTTCAATCGTCTCTACGTTTCATGCTTTTGCTTCACTCTAATGCTATTGCTTTTCACGAAAGTAATTGATTGATCCACTTAAACGAAAGAATTTAGATCTATATATATATTAGTATTTACCGTAAATAATTATTTTTTATTTTTAGCTACTTTTTCTGTCAATCTATGAAATGAAAAGATAGTCAATTAACATAATCAATCTATTCCTAATTTTTATTATGAAATTTCTTCCGTGTGTTGAACCAGTCGTATGATATCCGATCGCAGAAAACAGTCATTTATGCTGCAATTCTAAGCAAATACACGAGTAAATCATAAAATCGTAAAGTATTATAGTAGCTTACGAAAAACCAAAAAAGAATCATAGATATTTACGAGTTATCATATAACATACAATCGTAGATATTTACGAGTTATTATATAACATACGGCCCGCATAAAATTGCAGATCTACTCATAAGTTCTTACGAGTCTTACGAAAACAAGTCACGAGTTTTACGATTTTGTCTAGAATTGCAGTGTTATTCGCGACGTCATTTATCGCAGCTAACGATAGTAACTAATAGCCAGACGAGACAGATATCGTGACAGGAATGCCAACGCGTTACGACCCCTCGTTAAGATCTGTCGCTTCTTTCGCGCTCAGCACTTTTCCGCGTAAGACTATTAACGGCTCACGCGCGGAAACCGGTCGGAGCGCGCGACTCCGCCGTACGAGCCGCACGGCAGATGCTGCGGAATAATTACACGCGAGATTTACCGGCCGGGCGAAATTTAATATAGAAAGGGGGGCCCCGTAACCCCATTCCGGGAATAGCAAAGCGCGAGCGAGGCGTTACAGAGCGCCGCTCGATGTGCCGCGACGCGAGTCCAAGATGCGACTGCAATTGTTGAGCTTAACGCGGCATTGTTGCGATAACAATACACAGAAGAGAAACTGCTCGCCCCTCGGAAAGTAATCTGCCATGGCGAGGTAACTCGACCCGATGCAGAAAGCGTACAAAGGCGCCTTCGTTAATCTCTTAAGCGGCGATTTTCTGCGTTTCCGCGTCGATCGCGAGTTTACAGAGCGCTCGCTTGCGCGTTTTAAACACGGGAAAATAGAATTGCAGCGCACGGGAATAAGACACGGGAGATAAAATACGAAGGGACGGAAGAAAAGAGATGAGGTAGAATGATCCTAATCGTCGAAAATAATCGCTGTAACTTCTGTCGCGCGAACGCTTTTCAGGAGGTTACGGAGGAAAGGACATTGCTGCAATTTCATTACACGGAGTGGCACTCGCACACGTGTCCGTTCGGAAACGCGGTGCTGGAATTCAGACGTCGTGTACGAGCGGTTGTGGGATCGACGATAACAAACGAATCCGGACCTATGATCGTTCACTGCAAGTAAGGAGACTTTTGTTGCAATTGTCTCAATGTAAGAGCGAACGGCGCGTCGTTTCTGTGGAATCGGATAATAAACTTGCTTATTTGTGTGGCACAAAGCGACGGAGGCGGACGATCGGGGGTATATTTAGCGATCGACGCAAACATGGAGCTGGCCGAAGAAGAGGACGCGTTCGACGTGTTTGGTTACTTGAAGAAGCTGAGGCAGAGCAGAAAAGGACTCATCGAGAACTTGGTACGTCAATTGAATGCTATCTCTATGTCCATCGAAAAATACTTATATTTCAATTATGATGGAGATTACGTCTCGACTATGTCTCAAATATGACGGAAATGATCTTATGTCTCAAATATGATGAAAATTATATTTGATATTTTATATGTCAAAAATGATGGAAATTGTATTTGATATTTTACGTCTGAAAAATATAATAGAAATATTTTAGAATATTTGAAATATTTTATAGATTTTATATTTTATTGAATATTCTATAAAATATTTGATATCTCATGTGTGAAATATGATAGAAATTATACTTAATATTTTTCTCAAAATATCATGGAAATTGATATCTTGTGTTTGAAATATGATAAAAATTATACACGGTAATAATTATTTAATCTACGAGCCGCTGTTAGCGATTCATGAATTAAACAACTATTTGAACAGAATATAACAATCTCCTGTTCTGCCTATTCGTCCTAGCAGTTGGCTTGTAATCGTGCACTTGCGCGACGCTAGTGACTTCTAATCTTAACATGCTCATTTGTCATACAGGAACAGTACAAATTTATATACGACACGCTGGAGGAGTTCGTGGTGTGTGGCACATCGTGGTTTCCCGTGGCGGAGCTGTCACAACGGCTGAAGCAGAAGAGCGTAAAGAATCCGATAACCAAGATGAACGAGTATCAACGAGAATACCAGCAGATCTGCAAGCAGACTCCGCGTTTCACGATCGGGGACTGCGCCGGTGGTCACAGGGCCGACAACAGGGAGAAGAACAGAGACGTCTTGGTAGTTCCACGTGAGTTTGATTTCTAAGGGCGCGTGCTGCTCCCGCGCGTCCGACGGTCTCGACAAACAGCCATTCCTCGCGTGCACAAATCGATTTCCCGTCTTTTGTTACAGCGGACAACTTTCGACCGTACCTTACCAGCTTTCAGGGCAACAGTTTCACGGATTACATAAACGCCGTCTTTGTGGACGTAAGCCAGTAAAATAAATCACCCACTTAACTCATTTATCTGTAGCCCGTTCCTTGTACCTTGCGCGCGCGCGCAAGGACTACCTTCTTTAATTAACGCGAAACTTTTAACGAAATTTTATGAAGCGCGTCGCCGCCGCTGCGATGATTAAAACGGAAATTATTCGTTATAGCGGGTACCGACTATTATTATGCGCAACCTTTTAAAATCCGGCCCTTGCCTGTGCGCGGTTAACTTCGTTATGGCGAATAATTAATGATAATTCCGGTTTGTGGAGACTGACAAACGACGTAAACCTGGAGGAGATAGTCCCGCGCGGGTCGATATGTTATATACTCCGCGATCTATTTGCCGATCGTTGCCGAGTTCTTTTTAGAAACATTCATCCATTCGTGCTGTGCAGGGATACACGAAGCCACGGGAATATATCGTGACGGAATGGCCCCTTCGACACACGTGCGGTGAATTCTGGTCTTTGGTTTACGACTACGAATGCGCCGCGGTAGTCGTGCTGTGCGTGCCGGTTCAGGGCTCGACAAATTTCCCCAGTTTCTGGCCGGAGGGAAGGCACTCGAAGAAATACGGCCCGGTGTTCACGATCGACCACATCAGCCACAATCATTACACCAACATAAAAACCTGGGTGAGAAGGGTCCCTATAATTCTCGCGAGACTCAATCTCCCAAGAGCTTTTAGCCCACGACGTCGAGTGACTCTCGGGGTCGCGGCTTTGCACGGAAATTCTCGCAGATTTTCGCCGAAATTCGCCGAGAAAACCCTTGTACGCGACTCGGCGCGAAAAATCGATCCGATCTCTCTGAGCTTACGAATTGCATTTTCCAGGTCTTCAGGGTAAACAAGAAAATCGTCTCATTGACTGAAATGATGGCGGGTGTGAAGGCACCGCCGAAGACCGTACAACTGTTCCAATTGACCTGTTGGCCGATGGGCCACAAAGTGCCCACTTCCACCAACAGTTTAGTCGAGCTCATGAATATGGTCGAGAGATGGAGGCAACGGACAGATTACGGGCCGGTAGCGGTTGTATCGCCCGATGGCAGAAGTCGTTGCGGGGTCTATTGTGCAGCCAATGCATGCATAGAACAAGTCATCCAACACGGCGAGGTTGACATCTTCCAAGCTGTCAAAACTGTACGCAGACACAGGCCTCAGCTTGTGGAAAACATGGTACGTTTTCTTCATATGAAAAAAAAACAATTTGCAACGAAATTTTACAATTGTCAAAATTCTAAATTAATTTTCCACTTGCTAAAAATATCTTCTTTGAATCTCCATTTTGTTCTAATTGCGATACGATATTCTGTGTTTGCACTACAAAAAATACTCGAGAATACTCGAGAAAGATATGCAGTTTATTTCTACAAATAAACTTTGTATCTCACAAATAAATGTCCAAGTATTTTTCTCCTAGTGTATACATGCATAAATCGTGCAAGCACACGTTTTTTTCTTTCTAAAGTTTTCTTCCTCAATTCAGATAAAGCGAAGAGAAGCGTAAGACTTTGATCTTTCTTTCTTTTTTTCAGACGGAGTACAAATATTGCTATGACCTGGTCCTGCACTACGTGCTGCACTACCTGAACAAAGATATGAACGAGAAGAAGTGAGAAAACGAGTTGAGGGACGAGCTGTGGTTCATCGAGTTCGGTCGCGGGGCGGCACTGCCGTTAACCCCGGAGGAGGCGCCGGCGGACGGTGAACCAGTGGTGCCATGCGCCCAGGGTCGCGTCGTCGTGGAAACAGCGAGGCCGGCACCGCCGCACTT
Source organism: Odontomachus brunneus (assembly GCF_010583005.1). Lineage (NCBI taxonomy): Eukaryota > Metazoa > Arthropoda > Insecta > Hymenoptera > Formicidae > Odontomachus > Odontomachus brunneus. Next base: position 209,512 of record NW_022639607.1, read on the forward strand.
TGCTACCTGTTCCAGCTATCGCAGGCCGCTTCTCAGTCGCGCATCGAACAACATGTCGATTTACACGGACGGCACGGCGATGTCGTCATCGAGCAGCGGCGTGACGACGAACCAACAAGAGCATCTACAGCAATTACAACAGCAACAGCAGCAGGCTCTTGCTGGCGGTAAGGGTGCCGTCAGTAGAAGCGTCGGGATGCCGCAGAGTCCTGCCATGAGGCCGGAGGACCTCGGCGTGACGCCCTGGTACCTGGACGATTATTTGACGACGGCGGACACGTCGCCGGGACCAATGGGTGATCGGAGCTCGTATCCCTCGTACTTGTACGCCGATAGAGACGGCAGGCTGGACCTGAACGGCTCGACGAGGAACAGCAGCGTCGATGGTGAGTTGAAGGCGCCGCCGCCGCCGCCCCCGCCGCCAGCACCTGTGCCTCGGAAGGCTTACATGGATCTGAGGGACGCGATGGCGCTGTTGGATGAGACCTGTCCGAACATAGAACCCAGTCCGTCTCTTACCCCGCGGACGCCCAGGACCCCGCTTACGCCGTATTCGCGTAACAAGAGAGCCCGCTCTAAGAGCAGCGACAACTCGTCCAATTACAGCAACGATCGACTGAGCGATCGTTCGTCTGAAGCTTCCAAAGAAAAGGATAAAGAGAAGGATAAGAAGAGGCCGTTCCTGAGGAAGATTGGCATCTCGAAAACGGAAGATCGACCGTTCCTGGCGAAGTGGACCCCGCGGATCAAAGGCAAGCCTTATTTGGAGAAGATCGGGCCCAGCAAAGCCGTCGAGAGGCCGTTTTTGGACAAGATCGGCTCGTCCAAAACCTTAGACAAGTTTACCTTCGATACTCCGCGGAACGAACGTAGGAACGAAGTCAGACACGAGAAAAGGATAAACGATGTGATCAAGAGGGATGAGATCGGTAACGACACTAGGCACGAGATCGAGCGATACGCGATCGAAGAGAACGTCGAGAACATAGAAGTCCAGGAAACGTCATCCGTGGAGGAAGTACAGCACAAATCTTCGATAACTCCGCAAATGTGGGCGACGTGCGAGAGAAGGCGGTCGGGTAAAGAGTTCCTGCTAAAGATGCACTCGTTCGAGACGGAGGACTTGCAATCCACGGTTCTAACGAAAGAACTACGAGATCCGTTACGTGGCTTGTCCTTGGACGACGTATTGGACTCCGGTCCGAGCTCGTTACCGACGGAGAACAGCGACGAGCGCGAGTCGAGGACAGAAACGGAGAGCCAACAGGCGACCGGCGGGGCCGAGTTGCTGAGATGTCGAGTGATCACCAGCGAGGAGATTATATCCTCCGCGTGCTTGGACTCGCCGGGCGAGGCCAACAGCTGGAGCAATTCGCCGCGCAGAGCGCAGCGTATGAGAAAGGAGTCAGTTACACCCGTTCGTCGCAGGATCCATCAGACTTCCCGCGAGATCCTTCGCAGCGACGACAGCATGCCGAACTCGCCCAGCAAGAGGCCGATCTCGAGCGTCTCACCCGATCGCGAGGTCGAGTCTAGGAGCGACACTTTGGAGAGAGGATCGTTTTCCCCGACAAAGACTAGAAAACTGATCGTCGAGGATATGAGGAAAATCGACAACACGAGGCGATCGTTCAAGTATAACCAGTTCGAGAGACGAGGCATCTCCTCGGATAATCTGCTGGCAAAAGACGCCCTCTCATTCGTCACTGCCTCACGGACTATAACCGACGATATCGGGAGAACGAGGGAGATCTCGTCGGAGGACTCGTTGGCCGCTCGCCGTGGTGTTCAGGAGTATACGCGGGAGACCTTCAAGCAACTGCAGGATAAGTTCAAGTTGCAGGAGATACCTACGGAAAGTTACGCGGCTTTCAAACGACGCACACGGGCTGCTCAGGGATCGTTGAGTCATCATGAGAGGCTAAAGATGAGTCTGCTACCGGGAGGACCAGAAGTGCGGATCTTGAAGAACGAAGAGCTTAAGGCAGAATACGCACCAACAACCGACGCGAAGGAAAACGAACCAGCCGAGATAAAGCGAGATCAGAGTCCAGAAGGCACGGTTAAATCCGTTCTAAGGAAACAAGAGAGAATCGATCAAACCAGTGAACAGGAGACGGACACGAACGCGTCCATCAGACGGCCGAAGAGGCGGATCTTCCACGAGCCTTCGCAGGAAACTATGGATCTGTTGACGGAGTTGCGTAAGGTGAAGAGCTTACTGAAGACTCCATCTTGGGAGAAGATCGATTTGGAGCTGCAGAAACCGGCGCGGATGCCAAAGCGTATTCTGCTAACGGACAAGGAGTTTTGTCTATCCGTGGAGCGGGAGAATAGCGTACGCCGTCCGTCGCGGATTATCAATTCGCTGGGGACCACAGAGGAAGGTAAGATCGCATCGAGTCATAAGGAACAAGAGGCCAAAGGAAGTCAGTTGAACGAGACCGAAAAAGTCAGCGAGCAGAAGTCACCCGGACCGGCTCTGTTTGAGAAGAAGTGTATGTCTTTAGACTACGCCGACGAAGATAAACCCCACAAACCGGAGACTAGAGCGATCTCTTTGGCCTCTACGAGGAACCTGCCGTCCGAGGCCGACGATCTGGCGCTGATGTACTGCAAGAGTTACTCCTCGGATCTCTTCAACTCGCCGTCCGAGGAGACGCCTGAGAATGAGGACGAAGTAAAATCGCCGGAGGAAGAATCACAAGAGAGTGAATTGCAAGAGAGCGAACCACAAGAAAGCGAACCACAAGAGAGAGAACCACAAGAGAGAGAACCACAAAAGAGAGAATCGCCGGAGAAGAAGCCCAGTCAGAATCACTGCGCCGAGGTGGACATCGCCATTCCCATCGATCAGAAGATCACCAGTCCCAAAGGAGAAGACGTCCAGGGACGAACCAGCGACCTCTACGAGATCATATCGCCGCGATCGACGCCGTTCCGCGTTAAGAAGCGACTCGGCAAAATCTCCGTCGAGGAGAGCGTCAAGCCGGAGAATTTCACCCTCGGTTCTAAGGTCGACTGCCGGTCGGTCGTTGCTCAGAAACGGACCAAGTGCTTCCCCTTATAACGCACGTCGATCTGCCCGCGGGCGAGATTCTCTCCGCGACGATTTCGGGCCGCGTTCGTGCCCGCGAAGAGAACGGGATGCAGGTGTTGCGTTTCGCGTTGATCTTTTCAGTACTGTGCTTACGTGCAAATGGCTGAATACGTGGGTGCTTGACTCGCGCGATTCCCAACATCTTATTTAGATGAGAAAAAGGCTCCGTGTCTTTTCAAGTATAGCTCCTCAAATTATAGAGGTCTGTGAGAAACGGTATCAATGGAAAGAGTGAAATATTCTTACAGAAAATGATGAGAAGAAAGCATTCGTAAAAAAAAATTATTAGTACGGAACATAGGTATTACACGTAGGTACTGAAAGGGTTAAACCGATCGAGTGATTCACGATAATAATTACGTCCTGCATCCGTCCTCTTCCGGCACGAGCGCGGCATTCTCTTGAGTTGCTTCTAAGATCGAACGAACGAAAATGGAAGAAATGGTGGATTCGCGTTAGACGGATACTTTCTTTGACGTGGCGCTCGACTCGAAATAACGACTCAGTAAACTCTGTCACTCTCTTTTAGTTATCAGTTAATCGAAATTAATCGCGCGCAATGGAAATAGAACGGCTTGATTTATTTCGTATTTAGTGAGTGTAATCGTGGCATCTGTTAAGGATTCTCGCTCGTTCTCAAAGTTCTCGTCTCGTTTTCCCAAACTTTCCAGTAATATCAACAGATTCAATAGACGCGTAAGAAATATCGAAGGGAATAGAAGCGCAAAGGGGGAAGAATTTGACAACGGAAGCAACGTGATGCGTCGAGGAAATGTCATTATTTCGCTCTGCTGCGCGATATAAACAATCAGGCTGCCGCTGTATTCTTGAAATCGATATTACTGCTCCACTGATTATCGCAGAATGACGTCCCTTCGAAAGTATAACGCCAACGTCGATTACGCAATTTCTCCGGGTGACAAGAAGGAAGACCAAGACGGAGGAAGAAAACGAGCCGGAAAAGCGATCGATTCGTGAGGAAGGAAACGGTTGAATGGGGTTGTTCAGTTCAGAGCCTAAACAGCGGATCTTTTCGACGCAACGAGTGAGCCGAAACGCGTGCGAGAGAGCTCCTACGGAAATATTCTAAAGTGTACCCCCGACCATTTTTTACTCGACATTTTCGAGGTGAACGAAGCGGCCCGAAAGGGTCGCTGGAAGCTCGATGACGCGACGGACTTTTTCGCCCGCTGGTGCGCGGCCGACGCGCTGGAACGAAGGATCCGGCGAAATTTCTTGTGTCGAGCAGTGCCTTGTTCGTGGATATATATTATTTAAACAAAGGAAGAACAAACAAACAAAACGTATAAAACGCGAAGAAGAGCGCGTCCTATCGACGATCTAATTCCGACTGCGCGCCGGATTTTCTGAATGGGTCCACGGAGTTGCGCTCTCGTCGAACGATATCGTAATTCCTTCTCTCCTCTTCTCTAACTTTCTCTTTCTCTCTGTCTCTATCTTTTTCTAGCTTTTTATCGGGAAAAACAGAGAGCTTCGCGTTCAAATTGCGAAGGTAGAAAATCGATCGCGACTCTTAGATTCCCGAATTTTGCAGATTTCAATTTCTCACGCTATCTCTAACGAATCGCGTGTCTAAACGCGACAATTCGCCCTTAACGAAAGCGGCGTTGACGGGGTATGATCCGTCTGATGCGGAGTTGAAGTATCGAAAAGGAAGCTTTTCCCATAACGGGGTAAGTTTCGACGGAGGAAGGTGACGAACTCGCGAGAGTGCGACTCCCACGCAGATGCGTCCGCCTGCCAAGCCTGCTCTTTGTTCGGCGTGGCGTACGTTAACATAACGTTTTAATGAAATAAAACTTATATAAATGGATACAGATTAACACGCGTTCCTCTTATAATTTTTTAGAAGTAGATAGGGTCGACAACGCACTAAAAATTGACTATATGGAAAGTACATCTAAATGTAGATAGAGATATATATACATGTACATATATATATATATATATATGTGTGTGTGTATATACACACATATATATATGCATAAAGCATACGTAAAATATGTACCACCGTTATTCCGGCGAGATATTTGCGCAGTGCACTAGTGACGTCGATGCAGATGCATTCTTGTTTCTCCACATTATTTGTAATTTTCTTGGTGCTTTCAGGAGATTGTTATCCCTTCACGGACAATTAGATAATACTTGTGTAGTTAAATAATTACGTCTCTCTCACGATTCGACACTTGAATGAGGTGATCACGTGGAACATTTGAAGTAGTGCACGCGGCTCTTCAAACTCGTAAAACCAATTATACCTTCGATTCAAAGTGGCGAAATTGAAAATAATTCGTTTGCATTGAATATTTGCGATTCTCTCCTTGCATTATACTCATAATCTAAAAAATATATGTGGAAGAATTGAATTCATCTGAGCCGACGCAACGTACACGCGTGCCGATCGCGCGTATTCAGTAAATACTAGAGATTCATGCGAGTTGGTACACACATATATACACACACACACACATATATATATATACGTGTGTGCGTACACTCGACGGCAAGTATACATACGTGAGCGTACTTAGCCAGCTGTAATTGTACGAATTCAATAGTTGGTGAGATGTGCCAAACGTAGAAATACGATTTATTGTATGTTACGAAATTACTTTTATATATGCATTATATATAGTATATATACCTATCTCTGTGTGCATGCACACGACCGCGCCCGCGCGCCAAAATTACGTGTATGCGTGCGTATGCTCGGTGGATGTGTGTGAAAATGTGAATGGGCGCGTCTTTTCTCTGTCGCGCGCGTTCGTCTGCCGTGCTAAATTTACACGCGTGTGTGAATTAAATGTATGCGTTCTAATATGGATAAGAACTTACGTGTATTGCGTGCAAATATCGATCAGTATGTGTGTATGTATATGTGTGTGTGTGTGTGTGAATATGCGTTAATGACATGTGCATCGAGGAAGATCACGATCCGTGCCCCCGTAAACCTCGTACTTGGTCTAATTAATTCGAGGTGTACAAAACAATTATGGCGCTCTTATTTTCATTTTTCTTAATTAACGCGTCAAAGTTTTGCGTGATTAACGCATTTTTTGTTCATCTTGCAGAACGGAAATTGCAATATCATTTAACATGAGTATTTATATCATAAACACTAGTATTTATATCATAAATACGAGTATTTCTCCTCTTTTAACTTACGACTGTATTATTTTTTGTTTTACAAACGGGGTAATATGAAAAAATTGCCGTAATATTCTTACATTCTTGAAGTGATATCTTTCTTTGAATTTTCTCGTGACAATTTATCGTCATTGAGAAAAAGATACTTGAAAATTTATTTGTAGGATTCAAAGTTTATTCATAAGAAAAAAATTTTGTTTCGCCAAAATAAACTTTATTTCATTGAAATCAACCTTATATCACAGAGATGAACTTTATATGCTACAAAGTTAAGTTTCAAATATTCTTTCTTATAAGTAAACTTACCCAAAAGTTACACTCCAATTTCTTTCTAATTTGACACAAATGTAGAAGTACAAAAAATATTTAGGTTATATTTTTTCATTTTGGCCCACACACTTTGGTTTCACGGGCAGTTTATAGCTTTTTAACGTTCTCACTTCTATCATCAGCAAATACAACAAAAATGTATGAGAAATAAAATTGAATACAAGACGTTTTTTATTTGCTAATTATGAATATGAAGTCAAATATGTAAAATTATTTATATAAATAATAAAATGTTTAAACAAAACATGTAAAAAGTTGAAAAAAAATTATTTATAAAAATAATTTCTCGGTTTGCCGAGATTCGAACCATTTTTGACTAATTTAGCACAGTTTTGAAATATTTTGGTTGAAATCTCGGCTAAAGAAATTTAGAATGGTTCATGTCTCAGCTATGCCGATTTTGTTAAAATTATTTAACTATATCTTGTATTCAATTTTATTTCTTATGCATTTTTGTTGTACTTGTTGATGATAAGAGTGAGAACATTAAAAAACTATAAACTGCCCGTGAAACTCAAAGTGGGTCAAAATGAAAAAATATGATCTATATTTTTATATTTATATGATTTATAGTTCATAGTTACATGACAAATATGTATATTTGTACTTCTACATTTGTGCCAAATTAGAAAAAATCGGAATGTATCTTTTGAGTAGGTTTATTTGTCAGTGTAGAAGTAAGAAATGATATGCTCGTGACCCTCCTCGATCGTGGACCGCAAAAGAATTGTAAATAGTGTTTTCGGCCGGTGCGATCCATGATACGCATGGTAAGACAGGGTTCGCTTTGTAATCGGAGGGAAAAACTCGTCCACTCGTTCGTCTTTAAACTTAATGAAACATCCCGCCGTATGTCGCGGCAGCCATCCGTCCACCCTTTCGGCTGTCCGTGCGAAGCGCGAGCGCGAAAAACACACCCCGTCGTCGTATTCTCGCGCACGCGACAACGCGGCGACACGCGATAAACGAGAAGGGAGGCGCGATTTCGAATCAGATCTGACACACGAAACTTTCGTTCTCGCGGGCGAGATTTAGACGTTTAGATGTGTACACACGTTCATTACGTTACTGTCGCGGTCGTTAGCAAGTTAGAAACATAATCGTCGCACTCTAAGCGAGAGAAGTGAGCCTCTCCTGGTGAACCTTCTCCTCGATATACTAATCGTTTGGATACGTGGACGTTCTCACTGTTGGTTCGAAAATTAATAATTGACGATATATATATTCTATACGTATGTGTATATATATATATATATATATATATATATATATATATATATATATATATAACTTTGTTCCTATATATATGTAACTCTGTTTTAGTGGAAAAGGGGAAATGTTGTATCGCTGAATATTATCGGGAATCCGAAGTGGAACTATGATTTCCGTATTATTGATTTCTCAAGATCAACGGAATGTAAAATAACATACGCAGGGATCGCACGAGAGGGAAAGATAGAAGAGGATTAATATTTCAAAGCAATTTTAAACTCCACGATTCTCGAATAATCAGTCTCACGCGCGTTTAACGTTGCACTTTGGTTATCGTTTAATTTTTGTGCAACACACAAACAAACTGGATCCGAAATCAGATAATCGTACTGCAAATCGGGTTTCCGGTAAACCGGTGGACAAGTCTCTCAACTTGCTACTCTACACGGAAGTACAATTCTGTCCGCGCTCGACACGAGATTCCCACGATTCTTACACGTATCCTTCAAGAACTCAAGCTCGAAGGATTCAACTGCGAGATATGACGCGCGTTATAGGCGTAGGATAGAGACAGATGGTACAATGACGTTGTAATATTAATTGTTTTCTGTTTTCGCGTCACGTTGAACGTGTTACGCTCTACGATATATATATACACGTATATATTATAAAGAAACACACCATCAAGACACAGACACACACACACACACACACACACACATAACACACCCGGTGCGAAATACATGGATGCCCTAGTGTGAATGTACATGATACATGTCTACGTATGTCTACGTGTGACGCGGGTGTTTTATCGACGCCTGAACATGTCAATAAAATTCACGTTGTAACGAAGAGCACGTTAGATCGCCACCGCGCCGCGGGCATATTTGCATCACGACGTGATATAAGATCTGTTCCCTTGCAATTGCACCGAGTTGCATTGTCTGTTTTTAAGATAAAGTAAGCATATATTTGACATTTGGTGATAGAAGAAAGAAAATAAGAAGCTTACGAGATAGTCCAAAAAAGTGCAGCTGCAAAGAACAGACGCTCGTACACGCGCGCGTGCAGCAAAGCGAATATCCAAGCAGTATTCAGACTCACTACGTGCGTCGTGTTCCCGGTGAAGCATACGAAGCCAGTCGAGGTTCCGCTGCTCCTCCTCGCTTCATGTCACTCCCGATTATTCTCCACGGCGGGAAAATCGCGGTGATGTCGAGCAGCAGCTGCAAAACACACGAGAAAGATTAGGCTTCGGACAAGAGAGATTCGAACGAATTGCGCGATTGAACTGTCTGAGCAGTTTCGAGGGGAAACATTCAGGCTCTCGAGTTACGAACGATTCGATCGAGCCATAGGAATTCGTAGAAAATAAAACGTTACAAATACACGAACGTGTATAGAAGAGAATTTTGTTATATCAGTAGGATTGGTCAACAGCGTCACAATTAGAGTAAATCTTCTTGATTTAATAGCAATATTATTGAAACTAATATATCGTTTATTGTTTTAATAATTCGAATATTAATTTCCATAATACTGCTATTGGATCAAGAAAGTTTACTCTAGTTTTCTAGTTTACTCTAGTTGCGAAGCGCTGCGCTGACAAATTCTATTGTATTTATAACACTATTAACAAAATTAGATCTTTTAATTTCTAAAATATCAATTTTTTTCCATATTCATTTTCCATCTTAAAATAGAGGCTTTTTCTACTGAAGAGTAGATTTTTTTTCTAGATCCATCATTTTTAATCATACAAGAAAAAACAAACTAGAGAAATTAATGAAACTCTAATTCTGTTGATGCAGCATCTTTTTTTTCTCATGTACCCGAGTCGAAATTTTAGTCCTACTTTCGATCTGAACTTCTGTACATTCTGAAGGATATGTTTCATATACATAGAAACCGATGTCCTACTTGGCGCTTCTAAATGAAAAAAACGCACAAAATGCCACTAGTAGGTCTAAAAAGTATCTCTTGGCAAAACTGTAGGTTAAATAAAATCAAAAGAGGTTAATATAGATTTCAAAGTATCAAAATAGATGTAAAATAGAATATCGGAGTGGAGAGTAAGATTCAAATTTCGATCGGGGTATCTATCGCGCGAAGATTGTCGGCGCGAGTTGAATAATTAAACGGACAAATTGCGGAGAGAAAATTAGCAAAAAAAAAAGAAACGCGACACGCTGATCTCGCAATCACGACGACTCTCCTCGTCCCGTCGCGCTTCGAGACCCCGGTGCAAACGAATTCGCGCGAAGGTCGTGTGACGCATACGCACAGAGAAACCGCCGATTCGCGCGGGCCTAACAAAATGCGACGCGATGTCGCCACGTTCCGCTAATTATTATATACGCGCGATCGGTTCACACACACACATACACACTTCACACGCGCGCGTCCGCCTCTGGCCGGATGTTCGCCGCGCCAGAATCGAATCGATAGTCGACTCGAGCCGGTCTCGATCTGGAAAATCGAGCCGTAATCCCCGCTCCCGCCCAGCCCGGTGGCACGATCGCGCGCCGTTTTTCTCTCTTTTTTTTAACACAGTGTGATAAGTGACCTAGATAAAACATGATGTGGTACATTTTACGTAACATTGGTACATTGTTGTAAATAATAAATAGGTTGTACGTTGTACATGAAGTCTCGTCCTTTACACACTTACCTACATATTGTGAGAGGAAGAATATTTAATAAATAAGAGATATTTATTTGATGAACCGTTCCGCGAGACACGTTCGCTTTCATTTCGCGATATCTCACCGCGACGGACGCGCGAAACTTACTTTCCGCTCTCCCGATGACGATCGCGCGCGAAACTCCTTCCTGGTGAGCGAAATCACGGAGGAACACGTAACGGCTTACCGACGCTGTCGACTGTACTACTCGCGAGACATCTTACAACTGGCGGTATAAAACGGTTGCGATTATCGCGTCGCGACAAGTACCGACTGCGGCCACCTTCACTCGGCACGCCCGATAACCCGTTCTGACCCACGATGTTTGTTCGATGACAGTTCGTCCACGATGATGCCCGATAATATTTTTCGATACCTTCGATGACAATTCACGCGCGAGATCGTTATCAATTAAATCAAATGCATACAACACAGAAATTCGGTCTCCGAACTGCACGGCGTAACGAACGTACGTAACCTTACCCGCCATACTGTATCGTAGGATGTCGATTTTTGTGACTAATGACGATAATCCATTACTGCTCTTACGACATCGCCTTGCGATCATTACAAGGAATGTACAAAACACATTTTCGGCACTTTCGACGACGATAATATACGAGAAAGTCCTTACCTTCGAGGAGCCGAAGTCGCGGGAAACAATCGTGGCGGAGTTTCGAATCGAAAAGAACGCTACGTCACCGCTGCTGCCTATAGGTACTTCAATTGACCAATAAGCATCGCGCTGAACGGAATGACCAATCCGATCGATCGAATTTATTCGTTACCATAAAGTTTATTCGCGTTGTTTACACTTTTGACATTTTTACACCTAATGTCCGTTATATATTGTTCTCTTTAGAAGAAAAAACTCTCAATGGGCGCGTTCAGCGGAAAAAGCACTCAGTGAGCAATCAACGATTATTGGTTCTTATTGTTAGATCTCTAAATCTAGACAAATTACATTGACGAATTGCTCAACTATTGTGCAACTGTTGAGTTAGCTGAACGCACCCATTGACTGCATCAGCAGATTCAACAATTACACAGCAGTTGAGCAATTCGTCAATGTAATTGGTTTAGATCTAGGGATCTAACAGTAAAGCCCATATCAGACTACGGATTAAGATTGAAATTGAATTGAAAATTAGCCAATCAGAGCAAAGTTCATCAAATTGAGCTTAGTGAATTTTGCTCTGATTGGCTAAATTTCAATTCAATCTCAATCCTAATCTATAGTCTGATACGGGCTTAAAGCCAACGCCACACGATACTTGTTTTCGTTCTAAATTGCTTTCTGGGTTAAAATACTCTTTTCTAATTGCCATTTCTGAACATAAATAGAAATGCACCAATCAAAACAGAGTGTTTTATCTAGCAAGCAGACTAAGGAACCTCTAGTAAAGAGAATCGCCAACTTGGTCATGTAACCAGCTACTCAGCTACTCTGCGATTGGCTGGCATAAACATGTGCGGATTTAAACATTGCGACGCCGATGCAAAACCATATATATAAATATATATATATATATATATAAGCATTTGTTCTGCATTGGCGTCGCAATGTCTAAATCATATATATTTATGCCAGCCAATCAGCTGGTCACGTGACCAAGTTGGCGATTCTCTTTGCTTGAGGTTCTCTAAAGTAGACCAGACGAAACAAGCCGTGTGCCGTTGGCTTTAGACCCGTTAATTTTGAAGATGACGCATTATGGCTCTCGCAGACCAGTGCGATGCGCGACGCGACACACGATATGCGACGAGCGATATCCGGGAGCGGTGCACCTGGACACGGTACATTTGGACACAGCCAATCACAGCACCGTGTGATTAGAGACATTTGTAGGTCCCTTGGAACAGCGACTTGTGATTGGACTGTGTCCAATTGCCCCGTGTCCAACTGATATACACCCGCGATATCCAATGAGTGTATTGGTATTCCGGAGAAGCTGTACGCTCATTGGATATCGCGCATCGCATATCGCGTGTCGTGTCGCAAATCGCGCTGGTTGCGAGAGCCATTACAGTTATAGCGTGTTCGACTGGCCCTGGGTTAATCGCTCCGAGAGCTATTAATGACGTCATAAGTCTCTACTAGCCAATCATAAAGCTTATAAGTACTTGTTCGACCAATAAACGTAGGCTGAATAATCCAGCGTGGGTTAACCTAAAGCCAGTCGAACATACTATTAGTTCCAAAGTCTCCGCTATGAGCCGCTATTTTCCGGCGCGACGAATTGAGGTCGTAGTACAACTCAACAATAAAGCTGACGACCTTCACTTTTTAAATAATAATATCCCACACAGCAAGAATGTCCAAAATACATCATATAGATATCCTAAAAATATTATAACATCCATAGAATATATCCCTATAATATATTTTGGACTGTGTATTTTGTTGTATGGGATTCAACAGCGTGCGTACCCATATAGCATAGAAAATTCTAAAAGTATTCCCAGATAACATGCGTATCTAAAAGATGTCGAAAAGATATCTAAAAGACGTTTTATGCAACAAAATGTTGCATAAAGATATGCATAAGATATGCAAGATATAAGAAATGTTGCATGAGATACGACTGGGTTCAGTCGTATCTCAGTAAACATGCATGTCTAAAAGATGTCGAAAAGATATCTAAAAGATGTCTTATGCAACATTTTGTTGCATAAGACATCTTTTAGGTATCTTTTCGACATCTTTTAGACATGCATGTTTACTGGGATATCACCAATTCTGAGTTCATTTTTAGATACAAAAAGAATTCTTTTTACTGAACTGAACTCTGAAGAATTCTTTTTACATTTGAAAATGAACTCAGAATTGGTGACATACGACTAAATTATTTTCGAATTCTTTTTGAATTCTCTGTACTATCTGGGTAATTTTTATAAAAATTAGATAATAATATTTTAGAAAAGAAACTAGGTTTCTATTTGGTCACCGGTAATTATTATGCATCGATTTCTTTACTCTCTAAGTGATTAAAGCCAGAATGCCTTTTACTTTAATGTTAAAAAAGTAAAAAATATATTGCAGAATTTGCAAGTTAAAAAAAATTGTACTTCCAAAAGGTATAAATCTCATTTGTGTAAGAGTTAATTATGTTAGTTCATCAAACTTCTTTTCAAACAAAAACTTTCACATCTCACGTATCTGATTTATGTTTCTGTACGAGAGATTAGTGAATGTTATATCCTGTTTCTGAAAACTAGAGACTTCCAGTTGTAAAATGCTTCTTGAACCATATTGTGATTTTTTTGCCAAAGCTTTTTTTGCCACAGCCTCATTAATTTTGCTTAAATTTCATCAATAAGTAAGCAATTTAATTTAGAGACACGTAGGGTAATAATAAAATATTTTAAATAAATCACATTTTTATTTTATAAATTATAATGCTATTTTATAAATTATAAATTATTTATTACTGCTGCGTTTTTGGTCTCCATGCCTGTTCTCGTGAAAATTTATGCCGCCTCATCGTGCGTGTCTACCTCGATTCCAGTTTAATCAAAAAGAAACAAGTTTACTGACGACGGCACTGGTTGTATCTACCTATACACATACATGTCTACACACGCATACCGTCCAACCGCCAAAGTGCCATCAAGGTGCGTCGAGCCGATATGCTGAATGAGACCGATGTTATGACCGGTGAGATTTCTGACAGCTGACAGCGAAACGACTTGCTGACGATGCCAGGCGACGCGCCACCCTGACCCTGAGCGTGACACGAACAAATAGACATGCAAGGCATCTGCGAGAACATTCGTACGGCGATTGAACACGGACGTACTGACATTATCAGGTCGCTCTTGGATGCGTGTACGTATGACAACGCTAATACGCTCCGGATACGTTGCTACGCAGAAAATGTTTGGCCTTTGAAAAAAGATATTTCCACCTTTTCCGAGAAGACTTACAAAAATTTGCATTCAAGATTTGAAAGTCGCCGGTATCGTACCGGCATTATTAGCCGCATTATCTACTTATCTGTTTACGTTATTTCCCTTCCTGTCGTAGGTGAAAATGGTAATGCAACAGAGGGTATTACAAGAGATAAGATACTGAATCAACCAGTTCTGGAAGAAGGAACTTTTTTGTCCTATGCCTCCAAGGTCTGAAATAGTTTCTCCCATTATTTATTAATTTATTATTTTCTCTTTTTCTTTCTTTCAATTAAAATATCCTCTTTGCATTTAGGCCAATCAAGCTGACATTGTGCGAACTCTGTTAAACTGCGGTGCTGATCCAGCTGTGCAAAATGCAAATGGACACAATGCAGTAGATGTCGCAGCAAGTGATGCAATACGACGTATTTATATAGAGGAACTATTGAGGGCAACAGCTGCTTCAGAGTATGTAAACAATTCTCCACGATGAGATCTAAGTGTTCTTTCTCAAATGATAAAAGCAATAAACACATATTAAATAATTAAATTTTGATATTCTTTTGGAAATGATAATGGCAATAAGCACATATTAAACAATGTTACTAAGTAGGGATATAAATTTCTTACAGAGTAGACAGAGTGGTACAATTGTTAGATGCAGGATTAGACGTTAATTCATGGGATTCACAAGGTAGCAAGAACACGCCGTTACATTGGGCAGCATGTTACGGAAACAAGGACATTGTCGCGTGTTTACTCGGTAAAATTCAGACAGACGTTGCGCTCACGTACTGCTAACGATGTTTTATTATATCATACTCTTTCCGCAGATAAGGGAGCTGATGTAAACGCCGAGAATGGTTGTGGCGCGACTCCGTTGCACGATGCAGTGAATCGCGGCGACATCGCTATTTGCCAGGAGTTGCTGCAGGCTGGCGCGAATCCTCTAGTACGAGCTACCAAAGGGTAAGCGTCCGATCGTACGAATATGTCCATTTTGCGTGTGCACAAATGCACCAAAGAGCGATCTTTTCCTCAGAACGTTCACGGGAAAGGCGCCATATGATCTGTCCAGGAAGAAGCAATCCCTACACTGTTTCCTTCAAAGATTTATGTCGAACTTTATGTTAAACGAAAACGAAACTATGCACAGCCCCACCACCACTCTGCCCTCGTTCGCAGAGGGAAACTTTTGCCAGAAGAATCTCTCGAACAATATGAGTCAACTCTCGATCGAGTCTAATAAATCCTCGGATCCGGTGTACGATGTGCCTTTGCGCGACGTGGGCAAGGAGAGTCCTAACAAATCCATCGCCGACAAAGGGAGTATCTACAGTTTACTGTGGCCGCAACCGAAGGTTGTGATAGAACTAAAAAACTTCACAGCTCCATTCATCGCTGGAAAGGAGCTTTTTATATCAATAATACAGGTAGTTCGCAGATAAATTTAATTAATTTCAATTAATATAAATTTTTAAAAACATACAGGCGTCCAGAAGACGCGTCATATTTTCTCATTAATTCTCAAACATTTGTATTTACTTGCAATTTTGTTTTGCACTTTTTTTTTACATTTTGTTTTGCATTTGACGGGACACTGCATACAAATTATTTCCCAGGGCAGCGAGTCTGTGCACAGAATATTGGACGTATGGGAGATCAGTAGAACTCACCTGCTGGAGTTGGGTCATGATGTGAAGATCGGTGAAGTGCAGCCCAGTTGCGGCAAACTGCTCAACGACAACACGATCGAGTGTATCGTGAACGGAAATCTATTCAACGTCGCAGATGGCTATCAGCTACACATCTCGCAGAACTCCATTAAAGTGAGCGCCGGCAGTCTAGCAGGGCTGCATTACGCGGTTTGCACTTTCGTGCAGATCCTACGGTTGAGTAAGAATCAGAGCAGATCGGAAGTGTGCGAGATAGAGCCAGTGTTCATCAAGGACGAACCGAGGTTCACTCATCGCGGTGTGCTGTTGGACATCTCACCCAGAGGACGCATACCAACCTTGGAGTATCTGCTGCATACCATCGACCTGTTGTCATCATTCAAAATCTCGCATTTGCATCTTTACTCCAGGCTGATACCAAACTGTGACTGGCAGCTTTGCTACTCCAAATCCGAGATGGTCACCTTGGACAGATATTGCAGGTATGAACATTGTACATTGGTAGACTCTGAATACATTTTCCAATGAATAAATTATTCTTGCAGAGATCGTCATCTAGACATAGTTCCCACTTTAGACGTCGAGTCTAATGTCGGCCAGCATCACTTGACGCAAATGTGGCCTATATTTCAAGAATTACTCGCAGTATTCCCCGGCTTAAGCTATGTTCACGTGGGCCCGCGACTAGCTAGTCTCTTAGTGCAGGCTGACAGTTTCGATTTGAACGTGTCAATCAACGAGACGATCGAAACGGACATGTCAGAAGTATTCAAATCTTATTCCTGTCTTCAAGAACTTTGGCACATTCTCAATCTGAGCTCAAGCACGACTTTAATGTTATGTTCCAACGGTTTACATTCCAAACCGGAGTTCCACAATATTCCCACCAACATCATACTCGTCGAGTATGGGTTTCAGGTAAATAATTTACTGGCACACATAATGATAATAAAAGCATTTGCGAAGAACATAGGATTTATCATGAAGATTCTAACATTACAGGCTGATTACGATTTCTCTGAGTGGACAGAAGCATTCAGGATAGCGGGCGGAAACGTTTTACCGAGTTCCGGCACAGCCAGTTACAATAGTTTGGCGGGATGTCCAGCTTCGACATATGCCAACACACGAAATGCGATAAAAACTTCTTTAGAGCAGAATTCGGTCGGTATTGTTGTCGCACACTGGTCAGGTAGCCATCATCTTACGCCGCATCCCTTTGCATGGATCGGTTATCTTATAGCAGCAGGCTTAGCTTGGAACCCGATAACGGAGATAGACTTGGGTCCAGACGACATTTACGATATCCCCGAATTATCTGCATCAGTTAGGTAAGATTGACATAATGTAAAGACCGGTTTATATCAAAAGTGGTAGTAACAATATTAATAGCAAAAAGCTATAAGTGAAAACGTTTCTAACAAAAGATCTAATTTTCAACATTCTTTGATCTAGATCATCATGGGTTACAGAAATAATGTTTTTGTTAAAACTTAATAATATTAGTGATAAAGCTTATCAGTCACAAAAATGAATAACTTTTGTCAATAGCATTTGTTTTCCGCAAAATGTTGAAAACAAATGTTATTAATATTTTTTATAACGAAAATAACGAAATTAATAACAAACTGTGGCTAATTTGATGACTAACTTGTTGGAAACAAATGTTTTTAACAATTTTAAGTGAGACAATTTATATTTGTTAGTAACACTGCTGGAAGTGCATCTTATTAGTAATTTTACTGCTGATGTAAACTGATCTTAAAACCTATACTACTATATATCGTGTAACAGATTTGTTCTTTTCATCGATCATGTTTAATCAGATCACTTCATTTTGCAGAGAAAAATGTATCACGAAATTACTGGACGTACACGTGTTTCAAGACTCTGAATATAAAATTGGTAGCGCAATATTGGAACTAGGACGTCTAGATACTTTAGTACTGACGCTGAGCAAGAATCAAGCGGTCAAGGATTTGCAACAAATCCCTGATAATCGCGGCTCTACCTTATACAGATTATTGACCGACCCTGATAATGTAAATCTCGAGTATCTTTCGGCCGATCTGTTTGCTGTAAGTAAAAAACCTTTATCTAGGGTTTTTCGGAATGATATCTTTAAATTAGTAGACACATGTCTGCACATAATATCTTCAAGGCAAACAAATGAGATATCCGTAATACTAATAATTTCCTGTGCGTTATTTTGTAGAAAATGACGAAACAAGTCAAACGAATATCCCATTCTTTGTACGAAGCAAATCTCTCGTCGAAGTTCGCGTCGATGGAGATACAGGAACTGCAATTAACTTCCGACCTGATGCTAACGGCTTGCAAAATCGGCCGGACGTTGATCGGAGTCGGCGTGAATCCTAACAGCAACATGGGACTGGCGGTTATCAATCTGGGAGTATGCAATCTGCCACCGACTTTCAGAACGGACATAGCAAATAAAATGTTAGCTCACATCGAGCAGTATAAAGGTTCCTGGTTGCAAAGGCATCTGCCACAGGGCCTTCAGAGCTCATTGCTAGTTTTGACAAGTGCATTACACAGATTCGTGCCAGAAACATAAGTCTTTTTTTAAAGACACATTTGTATTGAACATCTCGGTGAGTGCGAATGTCTGCGGCAGGACATTATAAAAGCTAGAGTCCAAAAGAAATTTTTTTGGGGTATCTTTTGGTCCTTTGTATCATTTGGGATGTTAGTCGATAAAAGTTCCAATAAAAGACTGCAACGTGCAAGTATACACAAGTAGATGAAACATATTACATACAGAATCCCACGCAGATGAATTCGCAGAGCGACTGCACGGAGAGCAATATAACACTTGTACCTTTATATGATTATGTACCGAATTATACTGTTGTATATTCACACTGTGCAATATCGTTTCCCCGATATCTGCCAGAAAGAATTTACTCGAAGGGGTCAGCGGCTTTGTTGAGAAAATATAATTTTGTTCACACCGAGAAATTGCAATTATATATGTTCATTTTATTAAATACAAAAAAATTTATTGATTATATGTTTCGTTATTGATTATGATATATGGGAGTCGTGGATGATGTATAATTAACGACAAAAATTACGATTATACCATTTATTTCCGCACGAATATGTGCGGGTGCAAAAACAGAGGCCAGAGTTTTTTTACACATAATAAGGTAATATATATTTTTTTCCATAATACTAACAAATTTGATACAATTATATACTATCTTATATCATAAACATACATTATTCACATGCAATAAACAATATCGATGCAATAACAATTAAGTTATTTTGTAATAAATAATACTGACATTTTTTTTATGTGTATATACTTTACAACGAACATATGTACATTTATCTTATATCTCAATGCTAATTACTCAAAATAGATTTCACTATTTAAAAGCGATAGAAAAATATCAATTAGAATTGTTTGAGCACCTATTGATTGCACTTGCACAATTGCTAGTTAATCCTGAGATAGTATTAGCACAATAGCATTGCAATTGATCAATCTATCCTTTTTACCAGATTATAGTGCTTTAAATGCATTCTGGCATAAAAAGTTTATGCAATGAATTAATATACATTTATAAAAATATGTCAATTATGTTCCATAGATAATATATTATCACTATCTATGAGGTTATTTCTTTTTTGTTCACTCCATCCCCCCAGCTCTAAATCTTGTTTGTGAAGCATTTCCTTTTCAAGTGCTTGCAGTCTATAAAACTCATTGATCTCAAATTGATATTTGGGTGCTGTTATTCCAAGGAAATTAGCCAGAAATTCACCAACATAATCACAACCATCCAACATTTTTGAACTCAACCATGTGGTCTGATACCATGCCCATGGTAACCATTTCATAGTTTTCTAAAAGATAACATAAAGATCATTGTTATAATTTTGTCATTGTAATAAAGATTTTAATTGGCATAAGCTGCATAATTACAGGATCTATCTGGGACATTGTTTTATTGCTCTTTGGCATGTCAATCTCATCTTCTGAGGAATATTCTTCCATTACACCATCAGAAAAATGTAGTATCCTCTTTGGTTTTTTATCCATATTGACCTATAAGGAATAATATATTTGTTGATTTTTAAATATAAAATATTGTAATAATATATAACATGTTACAAATTTTCCTTAAAAATATTATTCTCATGACATCAACAAATTTAGTTAAGAATTTAAAAAATAAATAAAAACACTCTACTAACACATTAACATTTTATTACTATCAATTAACCAATTAACCAAACTAATCGTAGAAAATTAAATCCAAGTTTTCTCTATGAACAAACGTGCAATTACAAGAAATGTTTTAACCTCAAACAAATGCCGTTAAACAAAGAATTTAACGTTTGAAAAATGATATAAACGGAAAGTTAAGACTGACTGTGAATGCTGCTAATGAATATACCTGTGTATCTACATCGGAGCATTCCTGCAGGATTACTTCGCTCAAATCAGAAGCTTCATCTCTTTCCAGCGTCATTATTGGTAGTATCTTGCGATAACCGAGAAATTTTTTCGCTAAACTGCGCCTCTGACTCTTGACAGTTCTCGATAATGCGTTCAGTAAACATACGCCTTTCGTCTGTGTGCTATTCAGCTGATTCATTTACAGATACGATTTACAATGGACGACGTAATATAACGGTCGAGGGTCTCAATTGAGATTCCATTGGTGGTTTGCTGCAGGTCAATCGATATCTTGAAGATGACGTACGAAGTTCCGCAACGCTGCTTTTAGAGTTTCAAAGTTTCCCGCGTCTCTTTTTCAGTTTGGTCGAGTTTTTTAATTCATTGATGAATCCATCGCATGATGCGCAAATGCAATGTTTCGGTGTATTTACACATCATGCGATGGATCCATCGATGAATTAAAAAACTCGCCTTTTATCTATGACGTTGCCATACGTGCGTACGCAACTGCGCTTATACATCTATTTCGCGTTCCTAAGAGCCATTTTCACAATATACGATTCACTTTAATTATCAGTTAAATGTCAACAAGTGATTGGTTAATTCTGATCAACGTCAAATACAATTGGTCAATTCCAATGGAATAACTGGTAGTTAAAGTTAACCGGAGATTATATGAAAATGGCCCTAAGTTGCGCGTCATGCAGTTACGGAGCATTCTGATTGGCAAAACACGAAGTCATTCTTTTCTAGAATTCTTTTAATTATAATTGGACACTTAGGCCCATATTCTGAATCCTCTTTTATCTATAAAAGTGTTTCTAAAAGAGGCTTAGGAGCTACCTGATTGGCTGAGAAGCTATATTCAAGGCACTTTTATCGATAAAAGAAGATTCAAAATATGGGCCTTAGGCCTGTATTCTGAGTTCTCTTTTAACGATAAATGAGCCTCTAAAAGTGGTCATAAGCTTTCTGATTGGCTATGAGTTACTTTTAAAGGCTCATTTATCGTTAAAAGAGAACTCAGAATATGGACTATACTGATTCGCCATATGTGTATCAGGAAGAAGCAGATGGAGTGAGAGATAAGTTGCAACGTGTTCGTCATTTAATTCTGAACAGTTTCTCTTTCACTCCTATGAGTTTCTTTCTCGCTATCATTCACTTCTTCGCTAACATATGCGGATCAAAGAGCCAATAAGAATTGAACCATAAATGTCTAAACTCTGACTTGGGCTGAGTTCCACTTAACGTCCGCAACGATCACGGCATCATTTTATCCTTGTTTTTCACTGAACGTTAAATAAGGATAGAATCGTTGTGAACGTTAAGTGGAACGCACACTTGGTGGAACTTTACCGTTTCCCCGCTAGAAGGGAGCCGTCGATTTTCGAGCCTTCGAGTCGACTTGACGTCGAATGGCGACAGCCAGCAGTTTGTACGAACCGGAGCAGCGAGAGTTAAAAGGAAACTGTTCGCGGCTGACCAGTCTGTTGTATGAGATGGGTGGTGTCAGATCTTGAGGTGGAAACAGTCAGACCAGTACAGTGCAAACGCGGAGGTTCTTTGGTGCGGCTCTCACAGGACAAGTAAACGGACAAGCAAGCGAGCAAGCAGTTCGCATCGTGCTTTTAGGACGCGACGCGACGTTTAAATGATGTGAGTGTCGGACGCTCTCATAACGAGTGCAAGTGTAGTGTCACAGTCACTTGTGACTCCCGAACAATGTTTCACCACGAGTACGAGAAACGGCTGTGCGTGAAGATCACGACGGACGGCTCCGGAGCAACGGCTAGTGCCTCTGCCGCTGTTGCCAACGCCTACTCGCCCGTCTATTTCTCACCCACGAAGACGTCGACGATCAACAACAGCTACGATCGCTTCATACCTACTCGATCGGGCAATAACTGGCAAACCACGTTTTCTATGATCAGCGAAAACGGCCGGGGCGGCTTGATAACGAAAAAGACGAGGGAGAACGGCGAAGGCAGTCGCGACGGTATCGCTTATTCCTGCCTGTTGAAGAACGAGCTACTGGGCGCCAGTATTGAGGACGTCAAGGGCCAGTGCGAAGAGCGTCGAGTGTTGTCACCATTAGTGACGAAAAACCTGTTTAAGTACACCACACCTACCAAGGATCGCACTCTATTGGACCAGAGCTCACCTTACTCTCTATCACCACTCAGTGCAAAGAGTCAGAAGCTACTGAGGTCACCCAGGAAGGCCACCAGGAAGATTTCCAGAATACCTTTCAAAGTACTGGATGCACCTGAACTACAAGATGACTTCTATTTGAATTTGGTTGATTGGTCCTCTCAGAATGTCCTTAGTGTTGGCTTAGGCAGCTGTGTTTACCTCTGGTCAGCGTGCACCAGCCAAGTGACACGTTTATGCGACTTGTCCAGTGATGGCAATAGCGTTACATCTGTTGCATGGAATGAGAGAGGCAATCTGGTGGCAGTAGGCACACACATGGGTTACATCCAGGTAATGTTGTCATTTTTCCAAAAAATTGACCATAATTATGCAAGAGTGATGAAATTCAAAAATACTTTATTATACCATACTTTCAGCAAAAATATCATACTTTCAGTAAAAATAATATTGTATGATATAATTGATAATCTGTTTGCAAATAGTACTTATAGAAATACTTACAGAAGTTAAAAGTCTGAAAAGTTCCTCACATGTAATTTTGTACTGTATTTACAGTCTCAAGGAAATCCTTTATCCTAATTATATTATTTTAATATTTACATTGAAATAAATATAAGAGTGCATGTAATACAAAATTTGATTTATTTTAATATGTGTAGAAATAATTTCCATAGTCTTATATAGTACCATTTAAATTAATACAAAAAAACTAATTTTTTCAAGGTTGATAGGAAAAACTAACAAGAGAACATGTTTTTTTTCCGATTTTCTTCAACCCTTGGAAACACTGCGTGCAGGTGTGGGATGTGGCTGTGAATAAGCAGGTGAGCAAGTTGCAGGGTCACAGTGCTCGGGTAGGCGCCCTCGCGTGGAATGGCGAGGTGCTCTCCTCCGGCAGCAGGGATAGATTGATACTGCAGAGGGACGTAAGGACGCCGTGTGTGGTCGGCGAACGCCGGCTCGGCGCACACCGGCAGGAGGTGTGCGGCCTTAAATGGTCACCGGACAACCAATACTTAGCATCCGGCGGCAATGACAATCGACTATACGTGTGGAACCTGCACTCTCTCTCGCCTATACAGACTTACACGGAGCACGTAGCGGCAGTTAAGGCCATCGCCTGGTCGCCTCACCATCACGGACTGTTGGCCTCCGGCGGCGGTACTGCTGATCGCTGCATTCGTTTCTGGAACACGCTAACCGGCCAACCGATGCAGTCAGTCGACACGGGCTCGCAGGTGTGCAATCTCGCGTGGAGCAAGCACAGCTCCGAGCTGGTCAGCACGCACGGCTATTCGCAAAACCAGATCCTCGTGTGGAAGTACCCAAGCCTGACGCAGGTCGCCAAGCTTACCGGCCACTCGTATCGCGTTCTTTACTTGGCGATGTCGCCGGACGGCGAGGCGATCGTCACCGGCGCCGGCGATGAGACCTTGCGCTTCTGGAATGTTTTCAGCAAGGCGCGCAGTCAGAAAGAGAACAAGTCCGTATTGAATCTGTTTACGAGTATCCGATAAATTTGCTGTGACAGTTACGAGAAGGGTGGACGGGTGTCAGCGCGCTGTGTCGGAAATGTCGGCATCGTATTATTTTATTATGTATTTGTACATATATATACATCTCGTCTCGAATAGATCGAATATGTTGAATATATACGATCATAGTATTCAAAAAATTATTATATATATACCTATATGTATATGTATATATGTATATATATATATATATATATATATATATATATATATATATATATATATATATATATATATATATATA